>NC_056726.1:1025053391-1025353391 GCF_019279795.1 Protopterus annectens | reverse complement strand
GTACCGTTAAGTACTACTTTGGAACAAACCTGGGCTTTACCATGGAGGTTCCTGACATAACTGAAGAAGGCTTTGTGGTTTCCCTTTGTTTTGGTTGATAGTTTTGATTCATAATTGGCTTTGGAGGTTTTCACTAGTGATCTAATTTGCTTGTTAAGGCTAAGGAGGGAGTTTTTCCAATTTGGAATTTGTTGTTTTTTACCTTTAGACAACAGTTTCTTCCTTTTGTTGTAAAGCCTGTTGATAGTGGATGTCCAGGAGACAGGTTTGTCTTTCCTTGAGGAGCAGGTTTTAGTTCTGTTGGGTATGGCAATTGTACAGGTGCTTGTATACTGCATTGGAGTACTGCTCAGTTTAGTTGTCTGCATCATCTGAGGGGGACGATAGTGTGAAGCTACTGATACCCTCCCTTAGGAGGTTGTAGTCGGCTTTTGAGAAGTTTTTTAGCTTGATTACAGCTGGGGGAGGGGGTTGTGTGGGATAGAAACTTTGAAGGAGACAGACTAATGATTTGATGTCACCAGGGAAGACCATAGTATGGGAGTGGTGCAGCATTCGCCCATGTTAGTGAGAACCAAGTCCAGAAGGTTATCTCCCCTTGTAGGGGATGAGATGAGCTGGTCTAGTGCTTTAGAACTGATGAAGTCAAGGAATCATTGGGCAAGTACATTAGTGTAGGAATAGTTTACCCAGTCTATGAAAGGGTAGTTGAAGTCACCAAGGATCAGGGTGTTAAGGGGTATCTTGATGGAGTCAAGTAGATCCAGGTAAGAGGAGTGGGTGTCCTGAATTATGGAGGGGAGTCTATAGCTTGCTATAACTTGGATGGGTGTCTTTCTAACTGTCGGTTGCACCTGAAGTACTTCCAGTGCATCATGCTGGCAAACCAGTTTGGAGGTGTGCCTGACCTTAATGAAAATAGAGACTTCACCACCCTTAGTTTTCCTGACCTCATTTTGGGGTCGAAATGTGTGGAATGAGGTATAGCCTGGTAAGGCAAGGCTGCTCTCTGCAGCCCTGAACCATGTTTCCATGACCACACAGACATAGGAATCTTCCAGTGCAAGGAGAGCATCCAGTGAGTGCATTTTTAGGTTAAAGCTCCTAGAGTTAAGCAGCACGACCATCAATTTGCTTTTTGACAGATCTTTTATGTTGGAAGATTTGTCTTTGAGACATTGCCTAAAAAGGCACAATGGGGAAAGCAAGAGCCTTGGTCAGGATCTGGATTCCCAGTGGTGACAGGTGGAGGCAATCTCTGGCAAAGCATCAAGGCCTGTCATCCATGTCATTCCAGATAGTGGATCCCATTGGCTTTATGTTTTATTTTTGTTTATTTTGAGTACACCAGAGTGCATAGGAATTTTTAGGTATGGTACACAAAAAATCTTTGTATCCACATTTATAAAGTTATTCATATGCATACTGTCAACATATATATTTACTTCATAGGTTCATAGATTAGTACTAAAATAACTGCCCTTGCAAGCCATTTTTTACACCTAGCCAATTATCCCTTGTGAGACTCAAACCCTGCACCTTGCTTACCTATTAACATTGATACGTGAATTAAATTTATTTCTTCATTCATATCTTTGTCATTTGACAAATGATTCACAGCTTCAGTATGATAAATTTTGTCCATTGCAAACTCTCCCTCAAATATCTGCTCCTTTTGTTACTGTAGTGCCATTTTGAAGGAGATATTTCAATGTCATACTCTCTTATGTTGCAAAATTAAAAAAACATTCTGTTCAAATAATTACCTAATTCCATCCTCATAAGCCATTTCAAATGTTGTCTATTGGTACTCATTTTCTGGTCTTTCTTAATTGTCTCTTAGCATTCCCACTTTGCTCTTGAAATAAAAGACTTAAACTGAAAATTCATAAAAAGAATCTAATCTCAGTTAGAAAGTCATTGTTTCTGTAGCTCACCAGAATAAATGTTAAACCCTTCTCCAGCACCATTATTTCTTCTCTTTAACATCATTACTTTGGAGGATGAAAATAGACTGAGGTTTCACTGCTTGTTTTACTATCTTAACCAGCTCCTCCTCATGGGGCTCTGACACTACAGGATGTTTCCTCCTCTTCCTTCTGGTTTTCTTTTCTGTGATCCTGGCCTTCCTTGAGGAAGAGGGGCTGGGTCTGCTTGTAGAAGATTGAGAATATGCAATGGATCAGATTCTGTAATATGTTCATCTCAATTTACTGCTTTCATCTCCCTTGTATCATTATGTTAATGCATGCATGTGTCATTGGATGATTTTGGATTATGCTCCTTCGTCTTTGAGTTGAATGCCTCCCATATATCTGTTTGCATTTTCTTTTAATTATAATTATGAGTTGACCTTCAAAGGCTGTCATTTTATTTATCAAATTATTATACAGAATAGCTTGTGCTGGTGGGGTTATGTGAAACTATAAAGAAACGTTCTAATTCACACATTTTAAGTAATAATTCATGTTCAGTGTCCATAAAAAAAGTGATTCATCAGCATCGTATATTCTTTACTCAACTTTAATTGCAGCTTCTGCAATTATCTCAAATGTCTGGGATATTTACTCTTGTATGTTAGCATTTTAGTATGTGCAAAACCTTTGGTATCAAGCTCAGTATCAGATATCTAAACTGTTGCCATTACAAGTGGTCCCTGACCCCAGGTATTCACACCACTCCCCAACCATTGAATTATTCATTGTTACTCGTTCATTATTGCTGTGTGACAGAGTGTTCACACTTATTGTTAATAATGAATTAAATTCACTCAGCATACCAGCTGAAAAGAGCAATGGTCATACCTCTGACATGTTCTACAAGCATAGCAACCAATAAAGCAGAAAAAAATGAAAACTGATAACTCCAGCTAATCAGTCCTGAGCCCCCTCACAAGATCCAAGAAAACACAAATGGCTCATGAAAACAAATGTTTAATCAAACAAGACACTAATAAAAAATTAAGATTCTCTGAGCTTTTGTGTTATTACTTCCTCGAGTATAGCTAATGATTCTCTTCAAACACAGTTCCATTTTTATGTAACAAGTATATAACATGATAAATCCCAAGCTGCATTCACTTCCTCACACTTCCTTGCTTTAACACTGTATTTACACTCACCACATCATTCAGTTATGGTGCTTTGTCAGTCCTACGTTTATTGATCCATCTATATTCAGTTTAATCTGTTCTGACCTTACTTCTCCTCCCCTATTATCTTCTTTTCTGATTTACAGAATTGCAAATTCAAATTTGAGCACATATTGTGGACCCCTTGGGTCTCCTCTTGTGGGAGGTGTACACGGTACATACAATAGCAATGATATCCCAGGGCAGATCCCGGACATGCTGGAGAGATTAATTCTTTCAAATGGCTTAGGAATGGCTTGAGATCTTCTGAGATGAGATGAAAACATTTGGGGGGGGGGGTAAAGAAGTCTGGTCAGTATTGTTTTGTTTCTACTACTGTAACCCTCTCCAGGCAAGCAATTTACAGAATGGAAGGAAGGATGCGTGAGAGACAGTAAACTATGTTTTAATTTTTTTTCTGCTTTGCTACAAGTGATAGTCTTTGCCCAGATTTTACAACGGTACAATATTGGTTGGTATATTGTTAGGTCAGTGCGTGACTCCTGTTTAACAGCCATATATTGTATGTAAGCCAGAAGGCATCTGTTTTGTCTTGTTAAGATGCAACAAGTTTGCTATGTAAATCTAGCCTGCAACTTGTGCCTGAAATCTACATATTTTTGTCAGCATTTAACACTGCAGCTGCCAGCTGCCTTGCTAAGTTCTTAACTTTTTTATAAGAAAAACAAATGTGTATTGAAAGTTTTTGAGATATAGAAATGAAAAGCACCATAACTTATACTATAGTGAGTTAGAGGTATGAGAAACTGGTAGTGTGAAAGCCTCAAGCTGAAAAAGCAACACAACTACAAACTGAAGTAAAAGCCACAAAAGTTCTCCCACGTAATCCCACTTTGTAAAGGGGACCTTCTACAGAACTGACAAACTATCGTCCAATTGCTACTCTTTCACCTCTTTCTAAGTTACTCGGAAGGTGTATTCATCTCCAGGCCATGAAATTCTTACTAACAAATAACCTTCTCTCAAACACTCAGCATGGGTTTCGCTCAACGCATAGTACCACTACTGTCTTATCCTTCACTAATACCATAAACCATTGCAGAAATAACAACAACTTTGTATCGACCATCTTTCCAGACCTATCAAAAGCTTTTTATATGGTCTCCCATTCCAAAGTAATAGACATACTAACTGAACTATCTTTCTCACCATCTGCCACAGCTTGGTTTAATAACTATTTCTCTGGCCGTCAACAATCTGTTCTATGGCAGGGTGACCTATCTCAACACCTTCCTTTATTTATTGGTGTTCCCCAAGTATCTATCTTGGCCCCTCTCCTTTTCTCCCTCTTTACTAATAATCTACACACACCTACTCCACATGGTTCTATAATACAGTCTGCAGATGATTCAACATGTATCTGTGACTAATAATCTACACACAGCTACTCCACATGGTTCTATAATACAGTCTGCAGATGATTCAACACGTATCTGTGACTAATAATCTACACACAGCTACTCCACATGGTTCTATAATACAGTCTGCAGATGATTCAACACGTATCTGTGACTAATAATCTACACACAGCTACTCCACATGGTTCTATAATACAGTATGCAGATGATTCAACACGTATCTGTGACTAATAATCTACACACACCTACTCCACATGGTTCTATAATACAGTATGCAGATGATTCAACACTTATCTGTGACTAATAGTCTACACACAGCTACTCCACATGGTTCTATAATACAGTATGCAGATGATTCAACACTTATCTGTGACTAATAGTCTACACACAGCTACTCCACATGGTTCTATAACACAGTCTGCAGATGATTCAACACTTATCTGTGACTAATAATCTACACACACCTACTCCACATGGTTCTATAATACAGTATGCAGATGATTCAACACTTATCTGTGACTAATAATCTACACACAGCTACTCCACATGGTTCTATAATACAGTATGCAGATGATTCAACACGTATCTGTGACGAATAATCTACGCACAGCTACTACACATGGTTCTATAATACAGTATGCAGATGATTCAACACTTATTTGTGCTGACACTTCTCCATCAGCTCTTCATTCTCAAACACAGGAATCTTTCACTTCTGTTGAAACATGGTTAGCCAATGCCCATCTAATCCTGAACCCAAACAAAACTAAATTATTATGTGGTTCAAACAGTAACGAGGATTAAATAGTTTTTTTTTTATTCTTTCAACTGGTTGCTGCTTCCTTTGCTGTGTTCCTTGGATACATAGTTCGTGAAGTTGTTGTTTTTAAATTATTACTCTTCCAACTAACAAGACATCTCTCTCATGCCCACCATTTAACATAATAGCCAAAGACAATACTGTCATCTTCCTGACAACCCATATAAAGCTTCTTGGAGAGGAAATAGACAATAACCTAAAATTTGACTTACATGTCTCCCTAACAATAAAAATGTCCGTAAGAAACTATGAAGTCTATATAGGCACAAAAGATTCCTGACCAAAATGGCAACAATTACATTAGCACAAACCCATCTGTTCTCCACTCTACTATATGGCTCTCCAATTTTAACTAATCTTAGGAAAACAATTCTCTCTATAGTAGAAGCATGTTATAACAAAATTGCTAAGTTTGCATCTGACTGCCCATATAGAACACATCATTGTACAGCTTTAAGGATACTAGACTGGCTTGAACTTCCAACATTATTCTTTACAACCAACTCTCTCTAACTCACAAAATCGTAACATAACCAACCAGAATCTGTGCACTGCAAAATCTCATCCTTCCTTACAGTTCCAGCAGGCCACTTCACTCTAACAATAAGAACTTACTCACTGTCTCCAAGGCCAACAAAACTGCAGGAGAATCTTTATTTTCCAGCTATATATCTCGTATATGGAACTCCCTTCCTAACTCCATTCACTCAGTCTTATCGACTAACCACTTTAAGCCATCACTTAAAGTTTATCTAAAAAATAAGTGGCTATGTTCCTATATTAACCTCTTGTGAATGCTCAGTATACCCCAACCATATCCAACTTCTTCCCCTGTGTTTAATCTTTTATTCCTACTGGCCTGTCTTAACCTTATATCTTCACATAAGGCATACTTTACAAATAGTACTAGCTAAGTTCAAAGCTTAGGTTTTGTTGTCATGATGTAACACGTTTGTATTTTCTTATGTATACTACATTTTGTTTACTTTATATTGATTACTGTAATCTGTGCATTAAAATTTACTGTTACTCATAGAACTTTTCTCCCTTGGCCTCCACTGAAAAAAGACCTGTGTCCAGTCGGACTTTCCTGGTAAACAAATGTTAAATAAATAAATAGTAAATGTAATGAAGAACAAATTTAAAATTGACTGTCATCATTCTGAGTCAAAAGCCTATTTTATTTATTTATTTATTTAGTTGTTTGTTTTGGCAGCTAACTACTTAAGGCTCAGTAGCCAAAAGGTACATGCTTACATCAGTTGCTAGTTTACCACATGATATCCATTCATTATATTGGACTATATCCTATACTTTCTGAAAATAATTCTTCACTAGTTCATTACTTTATAAAATTCTTATTTTACACTCCAATATCACCTGATTTTCTTCATAGCCTGGATAAATCATCAGAGCTTTCAAGTCACACAGTTAACCACTTAAGCCATATCTCTAGTTACACCGAGCTGTATATGCAGTTGTCACCTTTGCTTATAACAAGGAACATATACTTATCAGAATCACAAAGCATCAGGAGAATGTAGTGCTGTTTCACTGTGATCTTACCGTGGACGTTTAGTTTAATACTTCTACTTTCCATTGTAATCTGATGCTGTGCAGTGTAGCACATACAGGAGTAGTGTTCTCCATCACGGATTTTAACATTTCCAATCTCATAATGAAACTTAGACTCAGTGGGGGTTTTTGAATGATGTAGTATCAATTGTTCATAATGTTTTAAGAACCAGCACTGTGTGTACGTAGTGCCCGTACTGCTGCTGCATTGCAGGGTCACTTTACTCCCGATGCGATATCTCACCAGCCAGGGTATCACTTCTAGATGTGGCCTTTCTTCAATTCCTGCATGTAATATAAACAGAGGAGAGAAAATTACTGTAGTAGCAGAATTGCATCAACATGTCAATATCAATGAACATTTCAATGCAATTTACTGCCAATTACAGAAAGTCAAACATCTACAACAGTTTGTTTGTTTGTTTACTTACAATGTGTTGACTGGTATGGTATGAATGGGGGAAGCCCCTTTTCAGAATAAGGCTTGTAGAGAAAAGCTCCATTAGATACTAAAATATATATAAAAAATAACAAAATACAAAAGCATCCCAGCAACTGAAAAACACATAGCGATGAGATATGGGTAGAAGTTGGAAAGCACTATACTCTGTGTCATATAGACTTCTTAGGGGGGACACGTATGACTGACCTACAGAGCAATCCAAGACCCAAACCTAATAAATTTGCTGCACATCACTAAATCAAATGGGACTAGGACTACCCTTTCCGTGGACCTAAATATGGCCTGTGACTTAAATAGGACATGCTGCAGGGACAGATTTATCTCCCAGAAACTGCCACATTCTTGGAACAGGCTACCAATTCATGTGAAACAGAGCACTTCTATGATATGAGGTACCATAAATTCCTACCAGGGATAGCACCCAGAACCCTCCTGGACATGGTCCTTACTAAATGCAATCTTGGATACTATCATTTTAATGGTATTACGTTGTGATGAAACTGTTAAACTAAAAATGACCTCCGGGTCGATAGCTTAGTAATCTCTTATGATCCTATGATCCTATGGGCAAAAGGTAAAATGAGGTCAAAGGAAAGGAACAGTGTAGAAAGAAAAGTGAGAATGATGGAGAAAGTAAAGTACAATTACAGAAAAGAGACAATACAGTGAAAGTTATGAAACAGAGATGTGCCCAAATGGCTAAGACAAATGAAGGTAAGAAAGCACTGAAAGAGAAATATATGTTAAATAAGATAGGGTGATTAGAAACAGTGTAACAAGAGACAGGAAGAATGTATATCATGTCACATTTTTATACGGAAAGATTCTAGTTAATTCCCAGAACCAAGCATCAAAATAACTGCATCACTCTGACAAAAGGAACTTTACAAACATTGAGCATGGTCCTCTGCAATGATTGTCCTAAACCATAGTAATTAAAGAATAAATATTGTAGAAGTTCTTGCTGTAGGGTTGGGAATGAATAAGACTTCCAAAGGTTTGAATGAATGCCTTCTTATAATCTCCAGCATATCCTCCAACATAAAAGAACTCTTAACTAAACTTAAACCCACAAAATTAGCAGCAGACAATCTCCCAAGTGAATACCTACAAATCGCAGCTGATGCTCTGGCCTACCCAGTATCCATCTTTATTAACCAATCTCTGTCAGAAAGTTATGTTCCCACACTGTGGAATGTATCACATATAATTCCTCTCCACAAAGGTGGACCCTCCACAGAACTAACCAATTACCACCCCATAGCTATTCTCTCTCCACTCTCCGAAATACTAGAGACATGCATACACTCTCAGGTCTCAGACTACCTCCTTACTAACAACCTCCTTTCCAATACTTAGCATGGTTTCCGACCAAACCATAGCACCACCACTGCCTTACTCTCCTTTACTAACACTATCCTTCAGCATAAAAACAATGGCTATCTCTCCTCTGCTACTTTCCTAGACCTATCTAAAGCATTTGACATGGTCCCACACAAACAACTTATCTCTGTCCTCAATAACTTATCCTTCTCACAATCAGTCACCAACTGGTTTCAGAGTTACCTGTCTGACCGCCAACAATCCATTGTATGGCAGAATGACATACCTCCCCAACTACCTGTTTCCATAGGGGTTCCCCAAGGATCCATCCTTGGACGCCTACTCTTCTCTGTTTTCACAAATAATCTAGCCTCTGCCACCACACATGGCACACTCATACAATACGCAGATGACTCGACCATCATCTGCTCAGCTCAGTCCCTACCCAAACTGCAAAAAGTCACACAGGAAGCCTTTTCCTCTGTTGAAACTTGGTTATCCGATGCCCAATTAATACTCAACCCAAACAAAACTAAACTACTCATCTTCCAACCCACCAAACATACTCAAAACAACTCTCACTTTAACATCACAGCAAAAGACAACACCACCATATACCCAACTGAACACACCAAATTGCTAGGAGTGGAAATAGACAATAAACTAAAATTTGACATTCACATATCCATGACCATAAAAAAAGTCCACAAAAAACTAGGAGCATTATACAGAAATAAGCATCTTCTCACCAAAGCAGCAAAGATTTCAATAGCAAATTCCCACCTTATCTCCACCCTACTTTATGCCTCTCCAATATATACCAACCTAAGGCAATGCGATCTAAACAAGCTAGAGACCTGCTACAACAAAATTGCCAAATTCACCACAAGGGCATCCTACTGTAGTCACTACTGTCTCTCACTTGCTGAACTGGGTTGGCTTGAACTCCCTCACCTCTTTCAATGGTATTAACTCTCACTCGCCCACAAACTAGTAAACCATCCACTAAATGTCCCATCCCTCCAGAATCTACTCCAACCCTATCACACCACCAGACCACTAAGATCCAGCAACAAAAATCACTTGCAGATCACTAAAGCCAATAACTCTGCTGGTGAAGCACTATTATCTTGCACCATAGCCAAATTATGGAACTCCCTCCCACCCACAATTACCTCCATACCATCATTCACCCACTTCAAAACTTTACTAAAAGCACACCTAAAAACATGCTGGCTATGCCCTTGCAACTCCCACTCTAATATCACCCACCCCATCCAACCACTACCTTTCTTTCCACTCCACTAACTACCTTGATTATAGCAAGCTCAGATGCTCATAAGCCTAGTACTTATACAGCAGGAACTTCTTATTTTAACATTTGTTAATGTCTGTTATGTACTTCACAGATAAAGATTCTAGTTGTCTACTGATGTACTATGTTCTTCATCTGTAAATATGTTGTAAGTAATTGCTATGTAAATTGTTAATCGCTATGTAATCCAGTGTAACTACTGTCTGTTTATTTTAACTGTGAAGCTTTTCTCCCCGGGCCTCCGCTGAAGATGGACCTACGTCCAGTCGGACACTCCCAGTCAACAAATATAAATAAATAAATAAATAAATAAATAAATAAATAAATATCAGACATGTATTGGCACCTAGTGAGGAAATTGAACTTGCCTGTTTTCTGTGGAGTTCGGTCCTACTATTCCAGTGGAGGTCATGGTTCACAAACACTGACCTGCACTTGGAGAACCCCCTCCATAGTAGGGACTTCTGGAGTCACTTGCTCCATTTTGAAGGAGCCATGTCATGTTGATAGGCAGGATATCTACATGGTGTGATGAATGATGGCAGCCATTTTTAAACCATATGCTACGATATACAGTATAACATGGATTCATCATGGCTAGCATTGCTTGGCACACAGGATAGTGTTTTACATGCTTTTCCCTTTGTTTTACAGATACCATCACCTTATATACCATCACCTTATATCATCATAAAGCCCCCTGTAACATGGCTGACTATTCACAAACAGGTAAACAAAAGATAAGTATTGCATTTCATGCATATCAACTGTCTTTGAGCATTTAAAGATCAGTTATTTTGACCCAGAACAATCTCTTGACCTGAAATCATCCTTAGACAACAGAGCTTTCTCCAAAAGATACTGCCCCCCTAGATTTAAGTTGAATCCAAGTGATTATAAATGACCAGTTACCTTCCACATAACCTAATCTCATAATAATGGCATTTATTACCATCCAACACAAGCATACTACTAGTTAACAACGTGTTAATATAGAAGAAACAATAACCAAGGTACATACAAAATAGCTTTTTGTTTATATTATGTAACGGTAGCCATTCAGTATCTCCAAACCCTTGACATAAGTATAATACAATTTATCAATCACTTTCAGAAGCATATTTATTTTACAATTAAACTCATAATGCCATGGCAAGGATTTTTCTACTCAGAGAAAAAAATCCAGGGGACCACACTTATCGCAAAATAAAATGCAAAAGTAACATGCGTTCTGCACCAAAACATATGTAGTTTGGTATTGTATATGGTAATGAGGTTATATCCAACTCAAAGATTTGTTACTTACACTTGCTCAGAACCTAGCCAATTCACTTTAAGATAGATATCGCAAGCAGCTATGAGGGCCGCGGTGGTGCAGCGGTTAGCATTGTCGCCTCACAGCAAGAAGTTCGATTCTCGGCTGGAGTGCCTTCTGTGTGGAGTCTGCATGTCCTCCCCATGGTTGAGTGACATTTAAAGACATGCAGGTAGGTGCGTGTGTGAATGGGTGTGCCTTTGTTGAAGGCAGGATGTCGGGCTGGTATCTCAGCACCATAAAAATCTACTGCCAATCCTAACCATGGACCAGCATTCTGCTGTGGTGACCCTTAACTGGGTCGAAAGACATTACTATTGCAAGCAGCTATGATTTTCTATATAAATCAGTACTGTGGCCATTAGACAGGATGTTTACCGACAGAAAATAATCAGAAGTGACGCACTCATCTTGTAGTCTTGTGTTATTCAACCTTTTTTTCTTCCTAGAAATAAATGGTTTATTTATAACTCCTGCATCTCTCAGTCCCTCTTGCTATCACATCATAGTCTGAGGAAGACAAATGATCTGTTGAGACCAGAAAATATGCATCACCATTTTGTCTATAGTTTCATAGATAGATACTGGGCAATCAATCATCAGACCATTAATAAACTAGCCTTGAACAATCAAAATGAAGAAATACTTTCTGCCTCAAGAAGACTCATGCAAGAAAGGTCTAGAGAGAGAATTTGTGAGTTTCCATCTAATTTTCTAGATGAGTCATCAGTGTAGATAAGGCGCTTCTTTGCTTAATATGTAGGAGCAGTTTATTTTAAAGGTAGAATATATTAGGATTACTAGTTGTGCCAATATGTCCTAAAAATTTGTTCTATGGAGATGGAGGTCCTTTGTATGAGTATTTGAGGATAAGGTAGTTCAATAAAAAAACCTGCAGATTTGGCATAGTGGTATGTTGCTCTGACTGTAGTGTACAGGGTCCTAGGTTCAAGTCTTGGCAATAAAAATGCAATAAAAGGCATGGTGGTAACTTATGATACAATACTTCTAGAAGTGTTGGGTCTTTTATAGTCCAAACTGCCAAACATTGATCATCTTAAAGGAGTCTACAGGAAAAAGACTATAGAGAGAGATGGTGGCAAATCTCTCTGGCTAGCTAAGGGACTTGAAGCCTGTGACTTTTTTTGTTAGGAACATCTGAGGCCTCCCTCAAGTTCGGTGATATGTTTTAATAGGTACTGTAAACTAGGAGATTAATGACTCAAGGGCATTACATTTAATAGAGGGGCTGATCAGAGAAGAATACAGTGGACGACTGATAACATTCTGGAAAAACATGGTCTTAGTTATTAGTTCAACTAGATAAAATGATTTTCTAACTACAGTGGAGGCTTTACGATCAAATGACAAAAAGTCTCTCACAAGGATACTTAGATCTCTAATGAGAATACCATTATTAAGGAATGTCTCATCTATTTATTATGATGAGGAATTATTTATTTTATAAATGTGGAATATACTACAATTGTTGTCAGTTAACATTGAGGCCGTTGTCCTTGCACCAGTTGTTTGCCCAGTCCATCTTATTCAGGGGTACCTTCTCACCAGTGCTAATTGAATAACAACCACCTAGATTATAGTCACCAGTTTCATTAAATATAGACCTAGGATATTAGCTTATAGATTAGAAACATAAATGTAGAACATAATATGACCCAACACACAGTGTTAAATAACTACATTTCTGACATTTATACTTACTATGGTGAAATCTTTAACTTTAATGACAACCAATTTGCTACTTGACCTACAAAATATAGATTTTATTTACCCATTTGTTAAAAAAGCCTTTGTGGGAACAGTCTTGAGTGCTTTGATCAGATACAGATATGCCATGTGCACCACATGACCAACATCAACTACATGAACTACCTTTTCAGAGAAATTTACAAGGGCAAGAAGGCATGACCTTCCTTTGACAAATTCAGATTGATGTGGACCCATGACTATGAAATTATTAGTGTAGAGACTTCTGAGGTCAGAAATGATATATTCCCTGCTTTGTAAATAAGGCTGCTATGACTATTAGGTCAATAAATACCAGGTTCAGTAGTTTGAACCGCCTCTATGTATGGGCATCAGTAAGGCTGTCCCACAGACTTTGGGGAAATAGCTCATTGCATGACTCTGATTAAAGTACTTAAACGGAGCATCCCAGAGGCCGTACTTTGTGCTAATTATAAGGTTTCATTGTCTGGTATTAGTAAACCTCTCAACTTGCCCACACTAAACATCTAGACATGGGCTTTTACAGAGTAGGTGCATCCAGCTTAAATTATTCTTGGCTAATAAGTATGGAATTTTCATACTTAATAACTTATTCCTCCCAGTTCCAATAGGATTGTGGGATACCACCATAGGTTCATAGGTTCATAAGATGATACTAGGCTATTGGCCCAGAGACTATTATAAGCCTAGCCAAGAATTTTGCCCATGTTCCCACAAGGTCAGCACCAGTTTCCTCTGTCCAGTAAGGACAAAGGTGAGGTTCCAGGGGTGCATTTTCTGTCTCCCATCCAGTTGTCCAGATTCTTCTTATAGAGGGCTAGTGAGGTACTCTAATGGACATGGAGAGGGAGAATATTCCAAAGATGGAGGAGTCTTTAGCAGGAACTTCTCATTGTTACATTTGTTAATGCCTGTTATGTACTTCACAGATAAAGATTCTAGTTGTCTACTGATGTACTATGTTCTTCATCTGTAAATATGTTGTAATCATTGTTAATCACTATGTAATCCAATGTAACTACTGTCTGTTTATTTTACTGTGGAGCTTTTCTCTCCGGGCCTCCGCTGAAAATGGACCCACGTCCAGTCGGACACTCCCGGTCAACAAATTTAAATAAATAAATAAATAATACCCTCCTTGAAAAGTGATGCTTTAGTTGGAAATCTGGAACACTATTTTGACAATGAACTGTCATTTATTACCAAGTATGCACTATTGTAAGTAAGTCATTTTTCATCATATAGTTTATTTCAAGGGCTGTGGCATCCAGATCCAGGGGCATACTTATTCCTCTGTCCTAGACACTCATTAGGCCGATCATTTTGAATAATATCCCTTGTAGTATGTACCTGTCCAAATACTTGTCAAAGCTGAAATAACCACTATGCTTCCTCAGTAACAAAATGTAGTGCATAAATCATAAAAACTGTGTTGACTGCCCAGAGCTTTGTATCCCTTCTCTGTATCATACAAGTTAAAGAGAAGTGACCTCTACCACATGAAGAGACCCTCAACATACCCTGTTCTGTCAGACCTATTACACATTTGGTAGTCTAATGATATCAAACTCTTGCTCAAGGGACCTCAACCTCTTTTGCAAGATTAACAGAACATGCTATTAGGATATGTATGTATCACAGATAGTACAGTGAATATGGAACCAGTTTTCGCTCCATGTGATGCAGAGTACCTTGTTTACGCTATTCTGATGTAACTTGGACAAATGAATGGGTAACCACAAACTCAACCTGGTATAGTACCAATAACCCTCATGGACAGGAGAGACATGTTAAGTACCCGACATATATTTATAGGGACTGACTTTATAGATTTATATTGCAAACTACAAGGGCAAATAATTGTCATGGGAATTCAGGGCTGGGCTTCCTAAGATCCTCATGTATTAATAGCCTAGTATGTACCTGGGGATCATATGAATCTGTCAGGGAGGGAGGCTGGGTACATATACTAAAGCAGTTATATAGTCAGACATCTGCTGTTATGGGCCTAGTAAGTACCTATGATCCTAGGAATCTATCAGGGAAGGAGGATGGGTACATATACTATAGCAGTGATCTAGTCAGACATCTGCTGTTATGGGCCTAGAAAGTACCTATGATCCTAGGAATCTATCAGAGAAGGAGGCTGGGTTCATATACTAAAGCAGTGATCTAGTCAGACTTCTGCTCTTATGGGCCCAGTAAGTACTTATGATCCTATGAATCTATCAGGGAAGGAAGCTGGGTACATATACTATAGCAGTGATCTAGTCAGGCATCTGCTGTTATGGCCCCAGTAAGTACATATCATCCTATGAATCTAAACCAAAAACAACTGTAGATACTCCACCAAAAGCTGCCTGCCCACGAAAATTCCAAAGAAAAGAAGAAAAAAGCAGGTACTGACCCCCACGCTGAATAGCTTCAAAACTTTTATTTAAAACACAATTAAAAACACAGGAATTAGCGCTTTCAGGACCAAGCCCTTCTTCAGATACAAAACTCAAATGAAACACCAGTTTTTATATAGCTCTTCAGTTAACATTCAGTACCACACCCTCCTTTTCTTTAGTGCAGGTCTTAAAGGTATAACCCCATTTAAACATTGGGTTTTGTATGCTCCTAGCTCAATGGTCCATTTAGTTTCATTCTACTCTGTCTCATTGATCAAGTCACCTCCCCTTTTGTTTTTATTTACACATTGTATAACCATAAACTTAAATTTATGATTTTCATACTTAGAAATGTGCTGGAAAAATGCATTATGTTCATGTTTTAAAAAAATCTGTTTTTCAGTATGCAGTTAGTTTTTCCTACATAGAATGATCTGCAGTCCTGACCGACAGCCAAGTAAACCACATTCTTTGTTCTACAATCTGCATACAAATCAAAACAATATTGTTTTTCTGATACAGGGTGTACATAGGATTCTGCCTCCACAATGTATTCACATGCTTTGCAGTTTCTGCACCTTCGTGTACTAGCACATTGTGAAAAATTATTCCTACTTTTTTTCTATCTTCCCTTCATGACATAATAAAGACTTCAGATTTTTATTTCTTCTAAAGCCAAAAGCGTTTTTTTCTCCCACTACCTTGGCTATTTTTTCATCTGTCAGCAAAACATTCCAATTCTGTTTTATTATATCACATATTCCCCCTATGTTATTACTATATGTTAACATTAGCCTCACATTATCCATCTGTGATGCCCTAGACTGAACAGGTGTGCCATCATGTTGTCTATGGGAAAACCAAGTTCTAGTTCTATTACTTCTGTGTTGCTTACTCTTAGTAATAACATCTTTAACTCTATTTTCATTGTATCCTCTTCTACAAAGTTTACTCTCTAACTCGTTTATTTCTTGTTCAAAATGTGTATCCTGCATACATATACGGATGCATCCAAGGCAAACATTCAATGGTATAATAAGAAGGCAGGTTGATAGAATTTCACGTATATGTACGCAGGACACACATTTTCAGTGGATGCCCAGGGAGAAACACTCCAGATGCATGTATTTGCAATGTGGGAGAAAACCAGAGCACCAGGAGGAAACCCACATGAACGCAGGGAGGAAATGCAGACTCCTCACAAAAGACACCCTAACTGAGAATTGAACCAGAGAACCTCTTGCTATGAGGCAACAACTCAACCACTGCACCACTGCACCATCCATCTTGTATGAAATGAACAATGGCAGAAACAATCAAATGAGTTACAATCACTTCTGCCTTTGTTAAACACATTCAAGATTATGAATGTCCGATTATATGGAGAGTTCCTATATAATTATTGTCATCTGAGATAATTTACATATCCCTGACAAAAAATGTAATTTGTTGAAACAAATTCTTTCATTGCTTTTCTATATCATCTGTCATGTTTTACAAAATGTATGCTAATACATTTATCTCCTTCACTGAAAAATAAGCTGGTCCAGGCTTAAGTCTGTTACTAAGTCATTATTTTTTCTTTATTTAATGCCAGTCCTACTCCATTTAACTTCTCCTCCTCTTTCATTAGCATATCTTTCACATATATTTTATTTTTGTAATTAGAACAAAATCATCTGCATATAGCAAACTCAATGGGATCTTCACACATCCATTAAGTTACTACTTTGCAGTTCCACAACACTTTTAAAATTCATACTTTCTACACTCATTACTATTTAAAATAACATCCCACTCACTGGACAATGTAGTTTCACAAACCACTGCAGTTTAAAAACTCTCCCCTGGAAATCTGTCTATTAATGCTTAATGCCAAGTGTATTCATACACCATTTCCGATACTGTTTTTTCTATTTTTTCCCATATGCTTTTAAGATTTCCCTTATAAAGGTATATTCTATTGTATCAAACACCTTAGTTCCTGCACAGGCTACTACTCTATAGTCCTTTGCCTCACTTGTAATTTTTTCATTTTATTAATTCTTCCTAATATAAAACTTACTTGTCTTCCCTTTATTCCACACTTGCCCTCATAATAACCTTTGGGTGAAAGGTATAGAATGACTGTGTATACATGTAAATGCCTGCATGCTCTTATTACTCAAACCTTATATGACTACAATTCCATAGTTTACTAATCCAGTTATCTTTCATCTGTCTGATGTACATATTATGTTCTACTCCGCCTATTGTCTTATAGATCTATATTACACTTCCAAAGATGAGTGTTTTGTTGCAAAATTAATGCTTATATCCTTTTGTAAGCTGTACTGTTTTGTTTGATTCATCTGCCATAATCAGTTTTATAAACTTATGCCTTTACTGTTTTTTTATAACATCTTTTGGTATGTGTTGTGCCTGAAAGGGGTTCTCATACCAGTGTAGTTACTGAGGTAATAGGTGGTAAATAAATAAGTAAATATATAACCTCTTATATCATTTTATTACTTTTTCTGCAAAATCTTCATAAACATGTAATTTGAACTCCCTGATATAATCAGTCTCCTTTTACCTGTTTTTCTATGTAATATTAATGGCTCCTTCACATATGCCATATTAGTTGTTCATCCAGCCATTTATTCATTACCTTTATTAATGATCCATCTTCTTCTTTACTTAGTTCATTATAAAACAATATACCCCAAACTACTAGACCTGAAACACTACTCTCATTAATGTCTGTTAATGCCATTTGAAACTCATCCTCAGTTACTCCTGCTTCTGATCCCGTATCGATTTAACTATAAACTTATTGATCTCCAGTGTTGCCCTACTCTTCTTTCTCTGCTATACAACAGTAGTGTTAAACATTCTATGTGTTATATTTCTATACTCACAACTTTGCCTGCATCAGAGTTGCCACTGCTTCCTGCTCCTTCCCTTGCTGTGCAGCTCCATGTGAACCTTTCTACTGGTTTACTACTGAAGGCCCCAGAGCATCATCATGTGGCATGTGATCATGTGCTTCCCATGCCACCTGTCATCATCATGTGGCATGTGATCATGTGCTTCCCATTCCACCTGTCATCATGTGGCATATGATCATGTGCTTCACATTCCACTTGTTTCTCAATAATCTGGGGAATCACTGTTCCATCACACTTTGATGTTACCAGAGTTGAATTTTCTATACAAAATCCTTCACTTTACAAGTAATCCATAACTTCAACCTTTATTTCTTTAAATTCTCCATTGCTAATACACTTTTCTTCTTTCCTCCTTTGTTCTCTCATTTTTGTATTGTGAAATTTTCCACACGTGAGTGCCTTTGTGTGTATTTATTTTTAAATATCTTTGGTGCTGCTTTTTTCTATTGATTAGTTTTTCTTTCTCTTTGCATAAATATTACACTGTATCAAATCTCTTTTTCCTAGCCCATGTCCATATTTCCTATTCAGATGTCTCGCACTCCACCTGTTTCTTCTTAATCTGGGGACTCATTTTTCCATAATGTTGTGACTTGTATTACACTTTCTACACTAAATCCTTCACTTGCAGGTATTCCATAATTCTGCTTCTATTTGTTTAACTTCTACCTTATTCATTTTCTGTTCTACATTCTGTCTTTGTGCTTTTACTTTTTGTACTGTGAACATTTCCATAACTGGGTGCCACTGCCTGTATTTCTCTTCAATTATACTTGGAGCTATTTTTATTTATTTATTTTTTGTATTTATTAGTTTTGCTTTCTCCTTTGCATAAATATTGCACCGTATCAGATCTCTTTTTCATTGTCATGTCCATATTTCTTTTTTATACCTTTCAAAAAAGCAGAGACCTCCAAAGCAGACACCCAAGCAGCCGCTACCCCAAAACAAAACACGTGCAACACATATCTCACAAAGCCAGTGTGCCGAACAGTCACAGCCCTTAAGACTAAACAACACACCTGATACACTTGTAATAGGTGACTCTATCGGCAGGCACACTGACGTCCCACTCACCAGGCTGAACAAAGAGAGGGTCACGGTGAGCAGCCTGTTGGGCGCTAGGATCCGCCACATAACACAAGCACTCAGGTCACTCCAAAGCAAGTACAAATATGACTCAGTCATTGTCCATGCTGGTGTGAATGATCTGAGATGTACCTCCCTGGACTACATGAAAAGAGACATAAAGGAGCTCTCTGAGCATGTAGCCCAAGCCCGTATGACCCTGACCTTGAGTAGCATCTTACCCTCACCAAGAATGATGCCACAGTATGAAGACAAGATGATCACTTTCAACAATTGGTTTAAGTACTGGTGTCATTCAAAGGGGATCCAATGCCTGTCAGCTTGGGATGATATGCTCGACAAGCCACGATGCTTCGCTAAGGATGGCTTGCACCTGTCACCCCTGGGCTTTCAGATATTGGCAAAGGCTCTTGCTACCCCCATAGTGCCTTTTTTAGGCAAGGCTCAAAAGACAAACCCACCTCCATAGGTATCACAA
The DNA here is from genome assembly GCF_019279795.1 of Protopterus annectens. Classification (NCBI taxonomy): domain Eukaryota; kingdom Metazoa; phylum Chordata; order Ceratodontiformes; family Protopteridae; genus Protopterus; species Protopterus annectens. The sequence goes on along the minus strand of NC_056726.1, from coordinate 1,025,333,432 downwards.
GGGATAAGAAACTAAGAGTAATGCTACTCAACGCCAGAAGTCTAAACCTCAAGATGCACGAACTCTAAACTCTCCTGAGCATGGAGAACATCGATATCTGTGCAGTAACAGAAGCCTGGTTCAGGGCCCCCGAGAGCACCCCAGCACTACCAGGTTATACCTCATACCATGCTTTTTGGCCCCAAAACTTGGACCGAACCACGAAAGGAGGGGGAGTATCGATATTCACCAAAGATACCCACACCTCCAGGTTGGTGGCAAAGCACGAAGCATCAGATACTATCCATGTGCAACTAACAGTGGGTAAAACTGCCTTCCAGTTTATAGCCTGCTACAGACCATCCTCCCAAACCCAGGAACCCCACTCGGCCTTCCTGAGAACACTGGAAAATATGAAGGTCTCTCCAAACACCATTATACTGGGTGACTTCAACTACCCAAACATAGACTGGGAGCATTACTTTAGCTCCAACACCCTAGCCCAAAGGTTCCTAGAATTTATAAACTCAAATTCTATGGAACAACTTGTTACCACTCCCACAAGAGGGGAAAACATACTGGACCTGATCATTACCAACATGGGGACTCTATGCTCTAGACCAGAAGTGTATCCCTCACTGGTAAGATCAGACCATAAACTAATCTCACTGGATATTCACATCCCGATCCCACCCCCTGCCCAGAAAACCACAGTGAAAAACTTCTCTAAAGCAAATTTCACACTCCTCAAAACTGAGGTGGAATCCTTCAAAGCCCCCGGGCCTGTGGAAAATACGGCCCAAACCGCAGAATCCTTTATAAACACATTCTATGAACACCTTCAGGAATGCATGGATCATGCGATCCCAAATAAAACCAAGACCCAATCCTCCAAAGGCAGACGTCCTGTCTGGTGGACCCCAGCCAAAAACAAACTATACAATAGAAGGAGGAAGCTACTAAATGATAAAGCAAAATCCCAAAAAGGGAAGGCATCACTGATCAGTATTAGCAAAAAACTACGGGCACACATAAAATTGTCTAAGGCCAGCTTCAAGAGAAAAATTGCACAGAACACTAAGGATAATCACAAGGCTTTCTTTAGTTATGTTAGGAACTTGGGTGATAATTCCCAGATATGCTCAGAATTAGTCCAAAATGACAAAAAATACACCGAACCCACAGACATTGCCAACATCCTAGCTGACAGGTTCAGCGCAAACTTCTCCCCCCCCTCCCCACCAAAAGGGCAAATATCTATCCCAGCAGAGTGCTGCCCCTCTGACATCTCAGATGCTCAGGTAAGAGCCGCCCTCTCCAAAGCAAAAAACACAGCATCAATGGGACCATACGGTGTCCCGGGCTGCGTCCTACATGAACTCCAAGAAGAGCTAAACCCAAACATAAAACTACTGTTCAATCTCAGCCTTACTACAGGATATGTGCCCAAAGAGTGGCGTACAGCAAGAGTGTTCCCTCTCCATAAAGGTGGTGCCTCAATGGATCCTGGAAACTATCGCCCCATAAGCCTGACTAGCTTGGTCTGCAAAGCTATGGAAAGGATCATCATGGACCTCATAAATAAAGATATTGGGGACCTACAAACACTGGATCCTACCCAGTTCAGCTTTGTTAAGGGAAGATCCTGCCTCTTAAACCTGGCTGATTTCTTTGAAACAGTCACCAAGGCCATTGACGAGGGGAAGGTGGTCCACACAGCCTACCTGGACCTCGCAAAAGCCTTCGATACAATACCCCACTCGGGCATTATAGATAAGCTCACCAGCTTAAATATAAACCCCTATGTCACTAGATGGATTGCAAATTGGCTCAAGGACAGAACCCACATGGTTAGAATTGCTGGAGCCATGTCAGACTCCAAACCAGTTACAAGTGGTGTCCCACAAGGCTCAGTCCTGGGACCTCTCTTGTTCGGTATATATTTCTCGGAGGTACAGGCTAACACGGAAGGACTGTGGCTGACCAAGTTCGCAGATGACTGCAAACTGCGTGCCATAATCGACTCTCCAGCCGACACAAGCATCCTCCAAAAGGGCCTCATAGAAACAGACAACTGGTGCCAGAGCCATGGCCTCAAGCTAAATGCCAAAAAGTGTATAGTCATCCCCTTTGGCAAAAACAAAATGCCCACAAATTACCACATAGGTGGTAATCCATTAAGTACAGAAGACGTAATTAGGGACCTGGGGACCCAAGTTGATAGCAATCTCTCATTTGACAACCACGTGGCCAAAGTGGTTAGAAAAACATTTTATATAGCCCACCTAATCATGAAGGGATTCACATCTAGATCAGGGGACGTCATCGTGCCTCTTTACTCATCCCTCATCAGGCCCATAATTGAGTACAATGCCCCTTTTGGGATGTACCTTACCAGACACCTGCAGCAACTGGAAAGACCCCAAAAGTACCTCACCAAGAGGATCAAAGGGCTCAAACAGATGCCATATGCTGCCCGGTTAAAGAAACTCTAGCTCTACTCAGTGGCATACCGCCTGTTCAGAGGCAATCTGTGCCTGACGTATAAAGCCATGTCCAACCCGGAATTAATGGACATGCTGCACCTCAGAAAATCCAAATCCCATCGAGCTACGCTCGAGAGACTTGAACCTCAGCACTGAAATAAATAGGACATGCTGGAGGGACAGATTCATAACCCAGAGGCTCCCTTCACTCTGGAATAAAATCCCAGTCCAGGTTAGGCAGAGTCCCTCATTGACTCTCTTCAAGAGGAATCTTGATGAGTGGATGGGAGATCATAGGTTTACCCCGGGTATCACTTCTGTGTCACTGTTAGACAGAGGCACAGTATACTAACCTTGAAAAAGGGCATAGCAAAATAAATTTAAAATGGGTGGCGAAAGCCAAACACATTCTGGCTAGGCTTATAAATGCCCTATGGCAGATAGCCTAGTATGAACCTATGAACCTATGAACCTATAAAAATCTCTGGGTTTTGTTCTTTATATTTTTGCTCTAACTCTGTCGCTTCTTTTTCTAGGCAGCCCAAAGTTTCTTTGACTGTGTAATGCTTTTCATGGATTTGCAGTACTAATGAACATATTTTCTATTTGAAGCTTTTGACAGTTTTTCTTGTGCAAGTATATTTTTCATTAATTTCTCTACAAATCTTTTTGAATATCTTCTATCTGGAAATTTTTGTATAATAGTAACAATAAATAAGTTCTTCCTTATCCTAAATAGTCCACTATATCAGCTTAATGGCTCTTTCTGGCCTGTCAGTTTTTGTGTTTTATGTGAACTACTGCTTCTTTGTACAACAGGAGAGCATCCTTCCCTGGGCCTGGCCTAACTCCATTGTAGGAATGGTTCCGTGTCTTCAGGATCCTACACTGTCATTTTTTTCAAGTCCTGCTCCTGTGCGTCTACCAGTATTTATTCATCCTGGGACCTGGGCACCCAACTGTCTTTTTTATTTTTCAACCTAACCCTTTCCATGATATAGGCTATATAAAATACAATTTGTATTATCAGTGTTGCCTTGGTGAGATTTGGTGAAAACAGGGTTTACCACATGAAGGTACTCAGCAAGACTTGCAGATGACTTCCATTCCAGCAATATTACTCTACATTTCATTTTGATTTTATCATGTCTTCATTCAGACTCCACTACTCTTCTCTTTTTAATTTCTCCAAGTTTATTCTGCTGAAAATTGACTTTGTTCCAAGTTGAAATTTCCCAGTAAACAAATGATAAATAAATAAAATAAATAAGATATTGCACAGTGGAGATTGGGGAAGTTGTCCTTTCCTCACTGTAGAGTGGTCTTGGAGTTGGTATATATATAATTAACAGATGGTATAGGGGCTACAGGAGTGTTTTGTTTTTTCACTGTTTTGGCTTTTGATCTTTTTGGATAATTTGTTAGCTGTTTGAGATTTGTATACTTCAATGTTTGGAAGTACATTCAGTTAGGTGGTATATATGATGTTTTTAGTGTTTCTGAAAAAAATTGTTTATCTAGGGAGAATGCAGGTATTTCCAACAAAAAGGTAAAGGAGTTATTAGAAATGACATTTACTAAAATATGGGGATCAAGATAAAACCTGATTAAGAGGGTTTTTTTTAATTCATTTAGTTAGTTAGTTAGTTAGTTAGTTAGTTAGTTAGTTAGTTAGTTAGTTAGTTAATTTTTGTTTACTGAGTTAGTCCCATTAAGCTAGTAGCCTCTTTCCAAAAGAGACAGAGGGTGGTATTTATAATTGTAAGGGAATTTGCCCTGGGCATCTGGGAATTTCCCCAACACTTTTGTACTGAGTGCAGAGATGGCTAGGAGAAGCAGGAAGGAATATGTCAAGCAAGGACAGTAAATAGGAGATAGATGGAAGTACAATCAAGTGAGATGTGGAAAATTTATCTGCAAAGGCAAAAGAAGTTGTTCCTTCACAAAAAGAAGTGGTGGCAGGCACAAAGGTATGTTAAGGAAGGGAGAGGCAGTATAAGAAAGGAGAAATGAGTCAAGAGAATGCTGTAAACATAGTTGAGCCATTACAAGATTCAGAAATCTTGATTCAGCAGGAGTTGTTTGAAGAAGAAAGACAGTCGTAATCAGGCTACATTATTATAATCTTCCAATCAGAAGGGTTGTGGGATGTATATTTAAATGACTTAATAAATCAAAGCAAGCCAGAGAGTGAAAAAGCTGTATAGTTTGGGGAAATTATGGAGCAAATACAAGAAGTGGTGGCAGAAATAAGAACAGAGAAGAAGAGGCTGTATGCACAGATCGTGAAAGAAGAAAACAGAAGAAAAGAAGATGGACTAGGCAATGAAGAAATTTGTAGTAAGAATAAACAATAAGGAAGAGAAGGAACTTGAGGGGCACAATATTTTGGATTATATAATTTCACCTTTGGGGATATCACTGAAGAAGGTAAGAGCATGTATGCATTTTAATAAAGACTAATTTTGTGACATTCTTTTTTCTTGAGTCAGGCCAGTACATGGAGACATTTTTAGAACATTATGAAGTAAAGAAAAATTGTAATCCATGTAACTTACTGCATATGTGGTACAATCATTTAACACACAGACAAAATGAGAATATATGTACAGTTCTGAATAGGAGTTAAAAAGATTCATTAGAAGAGTTTTTAAAGTCTGTATGTAAAGATGTTGTGGACATTACAAAACATTATGATCACAGAGGTTTATGGAATGGGGGTTGGGAATGTGGCGTTATACTGAAAACAGAAAATGGAAAAATTATGCATATTCCAAGTATCATAAATGTGGAACCAAAGACATGGTTTCTTCTATGACAAAATGACCATTTAATTAGTAACTGTGACCAAAGAAAATGCTTTCTTTGTGGTAAAGTGGGACATGAAGCTAAAAAAATGTGAAATGAAATTTAGAAAATTTAAACAACTGGAGCATTTTTGGATGGCGTGTAAGGGAAATACAAAATATAAAAAGGAAAGCGGTGATAGATGTGAGCAAATAGCAAGAAATAGAACAAAATACAGAAATATACCAAAAAGGAGCATATAGTAAAACATGGTAAAGGAAAATAAGGATGAAGAAATAAGAATACAGGAAAGTGAGTAAAAAGAAAGAGAGTGAGAAATGGTAGAGCCAAGTGAAGACGAAGAAGATATGAACTGGAGAATGATTAAGGGAATAACGAATTCTATAGAGAAAAGGGTAAAAGAAAACGAAAATTCTAGAGTGTACATATGACAGAAAATAAAAAAAGTAAAAGACAGAAGAAAATTTAAACATTAAGCAATAAAAGAAAGAAGTTGAGAATTTTAATTAGAAATGTGAATAGTATAAAGACTACCGAAAGAAGGCTAGGTATATTGGAATAGTGTTCAAAACTTGACATAGAAATAATTATATTAAAAAATATAAGAATTTTAATAAAAGGGGTGAGGCTACAAGCAGGAAAATTATGGTGATTTGAGATTATTTGGAATATTGGAAAAGAAACATGTTAGGGAATAGGTACATTACATTGAAAGCCAATAGTAATTTTGGATTATACCCTAGTAATGTTGGGTAGAGTAACAGTGACAGATGTAAGGTAGAAAAATAATGTTTATAGAATTATAGAAGTTTATGCATATGTTACAAAAAAAAGAAAGAGAGGTGATGTTTAAAAAATTCTAGATTATGCTGGCTTGAATATGAATATTTAGTAGGGGACTTCAATTGTGACTTGAGGAAAAAGCAGAAAAGAGGTAGGTGATATAAGGATAATAGCAGAGACAATAAAAAGTGGAAAATTATATCTATGGGATAATACACATTGGACTTATAAACAAAATAATATAAAAACAGTGATAGATTATTTTATAATTTTTGAAAGTTTGAAAGTTATACAAGAAGGAATAAAAGTCACAGGATTTTCAGATAACTTAGTAATTTGGAGAGAAATTCAAGAAAAGGAGGGAGACATAAAGATAGGTAAAGGTATTAAAAGATTAAATGAAAAAGACTTAATGAGGAACATAGATAAAAGGTTAATCAATTATGGCGAGATCATGTAGGTATGAGGGACTGAATGAGTTGTGGATAAGTTTTAAGCAGAAATATAAAAATATGTTTGGAATGACACAATTTAAAAAGAAAATAAGAGAAAAAATATAAAAAAGTAAGTCAGGAAATATTTAAAGAAGTAATAAGAAATTAGAAAGACTTTTTGAAAGATAAATTATATATATGAAATGGATGGATTAAGAGAGAATTAAAAAAGAAGAGGTTGCACCATCTTTGAACAAGACAGTACAAGAAAATAAAAGAATAATAAGTGAAATAAGAAATGAGAAAGGAGAAAATGTTAAAAAATAGAAAAATAATAGAGGCAATTAAAGAATTTTTTTTCAGAGATTTATTGGAAGATTTTTCAGAGATTTATTGGAAAGGCTCACCCAGACTCTACTGCACTTTGCTGTGAGGGAAAGGTTGGTTTGCTTTTTATTTGCTGCATTTTGTATTAGTTTATTGCATTTTTATATTATGAGTGCTGTGATTTGTTTTCTTTACCTTGTGTTTTGCTTGTGTTCTGCTTTTAACTGTATATTAAAACTTCAAAAGACCCCACAGCTCTGTCTCTTATGAGTCAGGCAGAAATTAGAACTGATCAATTAAGGACTCATACATAAGACAGAAGAGGTCACTTAAGGTTAATCATTTGTGAACTGAGGAGGTGGAGCTAGGAACTAAACATTCTATTTAAGGGGTAAAATAAAACATTTCAGAGCTTTATTGGAAAGGCTCACCCAGACTCTGCTGCGCTTTGCTGTGAGGGAAAGATTGGTTTGATTTTTATTTGTTGTATTTTGTATTAGTGTATTGCCTTTTTATATTTTGAGTGCAGTGATTTGTTTTCTTTACATTGTGTTTTGCTTGTGTTCTGCTTTTAACTGCATATTAAAACTTAAAAATACCCCACAGCTCTGTCTCTTCTGAGTCAGGCAGAAATTTCCACCACCCCCTACCCTTTCATTGTCATGTTCTTAAATACCACTGTCTTTCTAGTTGCCTGCCTCTTATGTTAATTTGTCCATATATCTCATTTCCTTTCTGTTTTCTCTGACTTGTGTGAGTAAGCACAAAATTATCATTTTGTGAAATCACTCCCCTTCAACTATTTAAATGTATTGGCCATTCTACTGTATTCCATAGTACAAAAGTGATCACCCTCTTTCAATTTATCTTGCTGTTTTAAAAATAGTGACTCTCCCCTAAAACTTAACTTTTTAGACAGGTAAAACTTAAGTTACCTACTTTCACATCTAACTTCTCTAGTGCACACTGCAGTGTTTAGGATAAACCTTTTTTTTCATCTTACCTTTAAGCATCCCTGTGACTAGCACTTGCTCTAATACCTGCTGGAAAGCACTAAGAAGCCTTAAACTGATACAAGCACTCAAGTCTCCTTATTAATAAGGAGAAATTTATCATAGGCACTAAACAGCCTATAATTGCAAAGTACCTTGCTAAGGGAAGGGAAAACAGCTCCTGTACATTTAAAAAAAAGCACCAAACCAGGCATGTCCAAGGGAACGCTTCCAGTGATTTCTCCTGTCCACCTGGTGAATTTGGGCATACTGGGGCAATGCAGGAATTGCCTCATGTATACAGACAACCCGCTCCTCCTACCACTCAACACTACAACCTGTGAGAGATGCACTTACATAGCCAAACTGGAAGCAGAACTCTCTCCACCCAAGATTGTGCTAGACAGTCAAGAGGAGAAGGTTAACACCCACACTACACCTCAAGCAACACATAGCCCTTCTAAACTCACACCACCAACACCCACACATGGCACCACTAAATCCACATATGCAGAGGCCCGTAACTGTAACCTGCCCAAACAACAAGGACCTCCAAAGCTGAAACATAAACAGACACCAATCACAACCAAAATGTCACATAGCTCACAACACCAGTGTGCCACCCAGCAACAGCCCCTAGGGCAAGACAGTGTGCCTAACACTTTAGTCATAGGTGACTCTATAGTAAGGCACACTGATGGCCCACTCACCAGGCTGAACATGGAGAAAATTACAGTGAGCTGTCTGTCGGGTGCCAGGATCTGACACATAGGTTCATAGGTTCATAGGTTCGTACTAGGCTATCTGCCCTAGGGCATTTATAAGCCTAGCCAGAGTGTGTGTGGCTTTCACCACCCCTTAGGATGAGAATACTATGCCCTTTTAGGGTTTAGTTTACTGTGCCTCTGTCTAGTAGTGACACAGAGATGACCCCCGGGGTAAACCTACGATCTCCCATCCACTCGTCAAGATTTCTCTTGAATAGAGTTAGTGAGGGGCTCTGCCTAACATGGATTGGGATTCTGTTCCAGAGTGTAGGGAGCCTCTGGGTTATGAATCTGTCCCTCCAGCACGTCCTATTTATTTCTGTGTTGAGGTTTAAGTCTCTTGCTCTCGTGGCTCTGATGGATTTGGATTTTCTGAGGTGGAGCATGTCCATTAATTCGGATTGGACATGGCCTTGTACGTCAGGCACAGGTCACCTCTGAGTAGGCGGTATGCGACTGAATAGAGCTGGAGTTTTTTCAGTCGGGCAGCATATGACATATGTTTAAGACCCTTTATCCTCTTGGTGAGGAACTTTTGGGGTCTTTCCAACTGCTGCAGGTGTCGGGTAAGATACATCCCAAATGGGGCATTGTACTCAATCATTGGCCTGATAAGAGAAGAGTACAGGGGCACAATGACCTCTCTTGATCTAGATGTGAAACCCTTCATGATAAGGTGGGCAATATAGAAGGTCTTCCTAACCACTTTGGCAATGTGAGTGTCAAATGAGAGGTTACTGTCAACCTGGGTCCCTAGGTCCCTAATTACCTCTTCCGTGCCAATGGATTACCACCTATGTGGTAATTTGTGGGTACCTTGTTTTTCCCAAAGGGTATGACTATACATTTTTTGGCATTCAGCTTAAGGCCATGGCTCTGGCAAGAATTATCCATTTCTATGAGGCCTCTCTGAAGGATGTTTGTGTCCGCTGGAGTATCAATTATGGCGCTCAGTTTGCAGTCATCTGCAAACTTTGTCAGCCACAATCCTCCTATGTTTGCCTGTACCTCGGAAAAATAAATGCCGAACAAGAGGGGTCCCAGGACTGAGCCCTGTGGGACACCGCTTGTGACTGGCTTAGAGTCGGACATAGCACCAGCAACTCTGACCCTGTGGGTTCTGTCCTTGAGCCAGTTTGCAACCCATCTTGTGACATATGGTTTTACATTTAAGCTGGTGAGTTTGTCTATGATGCCCGAGTGGGGTATTGTGTCAAAGGCTTTTGCAAGGTCAAGGTAGGCTGTGTGAACTGCCTTACCCTCATCAATGGCCTTAGTGACTGTTTCAAAAAAGTCGAACAAGTTCAAAAGGCAGGATCTGCCCTTGACAAAGCCAAATTGGGTAGGATCCAATGTCTGTAGGTCCCCAATGTCTTTGTTTATGAGTTCCATAATGATCCTCTCCATAGCTTTGCAGACCAGGCTCATCAAGCTTATGGGGTGGTAATTTCCAGGGTCCGTAGAAGCACCGCCTTTGTGAAGTGGGACCACTGTTGCCGTACGCCACTCTTTGGGTATGTATCCTGTAGTAAGGCTAAGATTAAACAGCAGCCTTATGTGTGGGTTTAGTTCCTCTTGGAGTTCATGTAGCACACAGCCGGGACACCGTCGGTCCCATTGATGCTGTGTTTTAGCTTTAGAGGGCAGCTCTCACCTGGGCATCTGAGATGTTAGGGAGGCTACACTCTGCTGGGATAGTTATTTCTCCTTTTGGGGGGGGAGGAGAAATTTGCACTGAACCTGTCTGCCAGAATGTTGGCAATGTCAGTGGGTTCACTGTATTTTGTGTCATTTTGGACTAACTCTGAGCATATTGGGAGTTTCCACCCAGGTTTCTAACATAGCTAAAGAAGGCCTTGTGATTGTATTTTGTGTCTTTTGCGATTTTTCTCTCAAAGTTGGCCTTGGATGATTTTATGAGTGATCGTAGTTTTTTGCTAGTACTGATCAGAGATGCCTTCCCTTTTAGGGATTTTGCTCTGTCATGTAGTAGCTTCCTCCTCCTGTTGTAAAGTTTGTTTATGGCTGGGGTCCACCAGACCGGGCGCCTGTCTTTGGGGGAATGGGTCTTGGTTTTATTTGGGATTGCATGATCCATGCATTCTTGAGGGTGCCCGTATAAGGCATTTGCAAAGGATTCAGCAGTGTGGGTTGTGGTTTCCACTGGCCCAGGGGCCTTGAAGGATACCACTTCAGTCTTAAGAAGTGTGAAGTTGGCTTTTGAGAAGTTCTTCACTGTGGTCTTTTGTGCAGGGGGGGGGCGGGATGTGGATTTCCAGTGAGATTAATTTATGGTCTGATCTTACCAAAGAGGGATATACTTCCGGTGTGGAGCATTTTGTCCCCATGTTTGTGATGATCAGGTCTAGTATATTGTCCCCTCTCGTGGGAATGGTGACTAGTTGTTCCATTGCATTTGAGTTTATGAATTCTAGGAACCTTTGGGCTAGGGTGTTGGGGCTTGAGTAATGTTCCCAGTCTATGTTTGGGTAGTTGAAGTCTCCCAATATGATGGTATTTGGAGAGACATTCATACTCTCCAGTGTCTTCAGGAAGGCTGTGTGGGGTTCCTGAGTTTGAGAGGGTGGTCTGTAGCATGCAACAAACTGTAAGGCAGTTATGCCTATGGTTAGTTGCACCTGGATGGTCTCTGATGCTTCATGCATTGCCACTAACCTGGAGGTGTGGGTATCTTTGATGAATATGGATACTCCCCCTCCTTTTGTGGTTCGGTCCAAGTTTTGGGGCCGGAAAGCATGACATGAAGTAAAACCTGATAGTGCTGGGGTGCTCTCAGGAGCCTTGAACCAGGTTTCAGTCACTGCACAGACATCGATGTTCTCCATACTGAGGAGGGCTTCGAGGGCGTGCATCTTGAGGTTTAGACTTCTGGCATTGAGCAGCATTACCCTTAGTTTTTTTCCACTTGTGCTTTCTAGGGAGGTAGGTTTGTCATTTGAGCCTTGCCTAAAAAAGGCACTATGGGGGTGGCAAGAGCCTTGGCAAATATCCGGAAGCCCAGGGGTGACAGGTGCAAGCCATCCCTTGCGAAGCAGCGTGGCTTGTCAAGCATGTCATCCCAAGCAGACAGACATTGGATCCCCTTAGAATTACACCAGTAATTAAGCCAATTGTTAAAACTGATCATTTTATCTTTGTACTGTGGCATCATTCTTGGTGAGGGTAAGATGCTGCTCAGGGTCAGGGTCATACCGGCCTGGGCTACATAATCAGAGAGCTCCTCTATGTCTCTTTTCATGTAGTCCAGGGAGGTACGTCTCAGGTTGTTCACACCGGCATGTACAATGACTGAGTCATATTTGTACTTGCTGTGGAGTGACTTGAGTGCTTGTGTTATGTGGTGGATTCTAGCTCCCGACAGGCAGCTTACTGTGACCTTTTCCTTGTTCAGTCTGGTGAGCGGGACGTCAGTGTGTCTGACTATGGAGTCACCTATTACAAGTGTGTCTGGCATGTTGTTTGGCCTTAAGGGCTGTGACTGTTTAGCACACTGACTTTGTGAGCTATGTATTGCATGTGCTATGTCTTGAGGTGGCGGTTGCTTGGGTGTCTGCTTTGGAGGCCTCTGTTGTTTTGGTAAATTTTTAATCAGTGCCTCCGAGTATGTTTTTGTGTGTTTATGTGTTTGGTTTGTAGTTGTGATAGTTCTATGTGAGACCAGGTTTGTGGTGTGTGTGGTTACCTTCTCTTCCTGACTGGTCTTGCCAGTACTGAATTGAGAGAGCTCAGCCTCCAGTTTGGCTATATAGTTGCATCTCTCGCATATATTTGTATTTGTTGGGAGGAGGAGAGGGTTGTCTGTGTACATGAGGCAATTGCAACATTGCCTCAAGATTCCCAGATTCACCAGCTGAACAGGAGAGGACGCCAGCAACTGACCCTTTGACATGCTAGAAATAGTGAAAAAGATTGCTCATGCATTCAAGTCACTCCACAACAAGTACAAATTTGATTCTGTCATTGTCCACGTTGGAGTGAATGACTTGAGACGTACCTCCCTGGACTACATGAAAAGAGACATGGAAGTGCTCTTGGATCATGTGGCCCAGGCAGGTATGACCCTAGCCCTGAGTAGCATCCTACCTTTGCCCAGAATTATACCACAATATAAGGACAAAATGATTGACTTCAACAATTGGCTAAGCTTCTGGTGTCATTCAAAGGGGATCCAATATCTCTGCCTGGGACAACATGATCGACAGACCACGATGCTTTGCCAGAGATGGCCTGCACCTGTCGCCCTTGGGATTCAGGTTACTGGCAAAGGCTCTTGCCACCCCTATAGTGCCTTTTTTAGGCAAAGTTCAAAGGACAAAATCACCACTGTAACAGGTACAAGCATGCAAAATCTGAAGGTAATGTTAAGTGTAAATCTCAAAATACACTCTCTCAAGGCACTCCTAAAAATGGAGAACATTGATATCTGGGCAGTAACTGAGACCTGGTTCAAGGTTCCAGAGAGCGCCCCTGCAATACCAGGCTACAACTCTTACCACACTTTTCGGCCACCAAACTAGGATCGAAACACTAAAGGTGGAGGAGTGTCCATATTCACCAAGGATATTCACACCACCAGATTAGTTGCTCAACACTATGCATCTGAAATTGTCCAGGCGCAACTAACACTAGGTAAGATTGCAATCCAAATTGTAGCTTGCTACAGATCCCCCACCATGCCCCAAGATTCCCACTACACCTTTCTAAACATACTGGAAAATATTAATATACCACCAAACACCTTAATACTGGGTGATTTCAACTACCCTGCCATTAACTGGGAAAACTACTCGTGTACCAACACCTTTGCCTAACGGTTCTTGGAATTCATAAATTCCAATGCCCTGGATCAGCTAATCCATAGTCCCACCAGCAGCTCCAATATCCTAGAGCTGGTCATTACCAACATGGGAAATTGATGCTCCACACCTATGGTCACCCCCTCGTTGGTCAGATCAGACCATAAGCTAATCACCCTTAAAATCCACATCCCACTCCCACCCCCCAGTAAGGAAACCTCCATAAAAAACTTCTCCAAAGCCAACTTCATGCTACTCAAGTCAGAAGTTACAAACTTCATGACACCCATGCAGACGGGAACTGAAAGTTTGACTACTGAGTCCTATACTAAGGCACTGTACGAGCACATCCACTCATGCATGAATCATGCCATCCCAAATAGAACCAAAATGCTCTCCTCCAAAAAAAGGAAGCCAATCTGGTGGTCCCCTGCCATAAGCAAAATTTACAGCAAAAGGAAGAAACTGTTGCAGAAAAGAGGAAAATCCCAGGATGCAAAAAAACTCCCTTACCAGCCTCAGTAAGAAGCTGAGATCCCTCATAAAATCCTCCAAAGCTAGTTACAAAAATAAAATTACAAAAGATTCCAAAGACAACCACAAGGCATTCTATAACTATGTCAAGAATCTAAATGGCAATGCTCAGATCTGCTCTGAGCTAAAACAGAATGGCATTAAATATACTGATCCCAAGGATATTGCCATTATCCTGGCAGATTGATTCAGTGCCCACTTCATCCCCCTCTCACCCCCTAAATGGCCCATCTCAATAGTGGAAGATTGCCAAATTCTGGTAATAATGGCCACACAGGTAAAAACGCACTCTCCAAAGCTAAGAATGCAGCATCCATAGGACCAGATGGCATCCCGGGCTGTGTACTACATGAACTACAAAATAAACTGGCACCTCACCTAAGTGTCATGTTTAATCATACCCTCACCTCAGGCTTCATGCCCAGTGAGTGGAGCACAACTTCTGTTATCCCACTCCACAAGGGGGGATCTACCTTGGATCCCAGGAACTACCACCCCATCAGTCTGACGAGCCTGATCTGCAAGGCCATGAAACAAATTATCATGGAACTTATAAAAAAAGACATTGGCAACCTTAAAACACTAGACCCCACCCAGTTTGGGTTCATGAAGGGCCAATATTGTCTCCTGAACCTGATTGACTTCTTCAAATCAGTCTACAGAGCAGTGGATGAGGGTAAGGCAGTCCACACAGCCTATCTGGACCTCACCAAGGGCTTTGACACCACCCCCCACTCTGAAATCATAGATAAACTTACTAAGCTGGGTGTTAATCCTTACGTCACTCGATGGGTTGCCAACTGGCTTACTGACAGAATGCACACTGTAAAAGTAGCTGACTCCAAATCCAACTCCAGACAAGTGACAAGTGGAGTACCTCAGGTTCAGTCCTGGGACCTCTCTTGTTTGGCATCTACTTCTCTGAAGTACAGGCCAAAACTAAGGGACTCTGGCTAACAAAGTTCACAGATGACTGCAAACTGGGAGCCATTATTGAATCCCCAAATGATGTCAATACTCTACAAAAGGGCCTTACAGAAACAGATACTTGGTGCCATAGCCATGGGCTCAAGCTCAATGCCAATAAATGTATAGTTATCCCCTTTAGGAAAAAACATGTACCCATGAATTACCACATAGGTGGCAGTACATTAAACACCAAAAGTGTAATAAGAGACTTAGGGACACAGGTGGACAGTGGTCTCACCTTCAATAAACACATCACCACAACAGTCAGGAAATCCTTCTATGTGGCACACCTCATCACTAAGGGCTTTTCATCCAGAAAAAAGGAGGTCATTGTCCCACTGTACTCATCTCTCATTAGACCCATTATAGAATACAATGCCCCATTTGGTATGTACCTCTCAAGACATCTGCAACAACTGGAAAGGCCACAGAAATAACCCACTAAAAGAATCACAGGCCTAAAGCAGATGCCCTATGCTGACTGCTTTAAAAAACTCCAACTATACTCTGTTGCATATCGTCTACTCTGAGGCGATCTCTGCTTAACATACAAGGCCATGTCAAACCCAGAGCTGTTGGATATGCTACACTTAAAAAAATCCCAATCCCTCAGAGCCACACGCTCCAGGGATCTAAACCTTGTCATCACAATAAACAAAACATGCTGGAGGGATAGTTTGCTGACCCAGAGACTCACCAGACTCTGGAATAGACTGCCCATACATGTCAAGCAGTGTACCTCTTTGGCCGTCTTCAAAAGGAACCTTGATGATTTGATGGGAGAAAGGAAATTCACCCCAGGGATCATGTCAGTCACCCTGCTAGACAGGGGCCAGGGAAGTAAATAGTGTGGGAAGAAATAGCCAGGGAATTGTTATGGCTAGGCTTGTATAGGCCCTAGGGCCGATAGCCTAGTACCAATCTATGAACCTATGAAGACATTTAGACAGAAAAAAATAGAAACAAATAAAGACTGGAAAGTTAATTAAATAACTAAAGAGGACAATAAAGTATTAGAAAAAAGTAATTCTTGAAGAAATGAATGAGTTGTTAAAGGAATAAATGTGGAATCGGCCACATGATTGGATGGAATTGAATATTATATGTATAAAGGTATGATTGATTGGCAGAAAAAGTATTTTGTGGAACAATTAAATGCATGATTAGAGAAGGCAGTGTGACAAAAAGAAATATGTGTTGGAGCTATGAAATGTATATGGAAGAAAGGAGAAAAAGGAAGGTGTAGGAAACTGGAGGATGATAGAGTTAAATAACGCAAATTATAAGATATTTATTAAAATAATAGAGAAGAGATTAGAAAATAAAATAAATAAACACTTCAAGAAATATTTTGAAAAAAAGGTAAGGAAGTAAAGAATTACTGATGATAATGAGAGAAATTGTAGATATTATAAATAGGAAAACAGAAGCTAAAATCACTGCAGGGGGTTTGAATAAAGCATTTGATATGATACAACATGAAACGTTATGGGATATATTGAAAGATTCTAATATAAGAGGTAAAATAATAAAAAAAAATATTTGTTTCAGGATATAAAAATAATAATGTGACCATAGTGGTAAATGGATGGCTAAGTCAAAAAATAAACATAAGAAGTGGTATAAGACAAAGAAGTCCAGCAAGGAGCATTTTATTTGCATTAAGAAAGAATGCAGCGGTTAGTAAGTTAAATATAGCTTTAAAAGTAGCATGATACAGATCAAGAGAAGGAATTCAAATATTAGTGACGTTTGTTTATGCAGCTGATACAGTTTTAATGAATAAGAATAAAGAGTGGATGGAGGAAGGCACTAAACAACTCAATCAACGTTTAAATGTTATTGCTATGAGCATAAATAAGGTCAAATATAAAAAGTATATGAACAATAGATAACATGGGAGGTATTCAGTTTAACAAATAAGTAATAGATATATTAGGTATATCTGGGAATGATTTATATAGGATACAGTAATGGAACAATATCATACAGAAAGTAAGGAATATATGTTTATTCTGGAGGACATATAGGTTGACATATAGGAAAATGTATATTTAATAAAGCCTATCTTATTAGAAAAATTGTATATTTAGCAAATGAGTTTATGGTATGTGCAAAGTATGAAAAATAATGAATGTCAATTGTGTTTTAATTTATATGGGAATGAAGATTAAACCCAGTGAGAAGAGGGATATTATATAGCAGAGAAGATGAGGGTGATTGTGCTTAATTAATCCTGTAGCCCATGTAACATCATTGAAGTTATATAAAGTGTTGACCTGAGTGAGAAAAGGTGATAGATCATTGAAAAGTTGGACTAAATATGGGAAAGACAGAGCATATTGAAAAGATGGCAAGGATATCTGAATGAGAAAGTGAAGGAGTATCATGTAAAAAATTGTGTTATGGAAAATAAAGGTAAACAATATACAGAATAAAAACAGGAGACAGTTAACATGACCAAAGTAAGAAAAGATATATTTTATTACTTTGGTTATGTTAGCTGTTTCACCTGTTTTTGTTTTTACTCTGTTGTTAATGTTATTTGCTTTTACCTGTTGGGATATTATAATTATATTTACAGTTTAATACAGAAAATAACAGGAAAGAATGGTACTTAAATATAATGAATAAATATTATTGTATTTATATATTGAAACAAATGGAAAGTGAAAAAGAAAAGCTGTAAAAGAGAAATTTGGGTGGTGTAAAAATATTATGAATGTAGAGATTTGTTATAGAGATTAACATGCCATCTAAATACAAGAAAGAATATGTAATTATTATGGTGAAATGGCTGGGATTATATTGTTGTGTTATAGAACATTTTTAAGTTGTAAAAGGGTAAAGGAATTCTGGGAAAATATGTGAAAATAACATTGTGGAAGGTATCAAAAGTATAAACATAAATATGAATATGTTATAATATGGATATTATGGTAATAAAAGGTAGAACGATTCCAAGAAAATGTTTTATGTTATAAGAACTATATGGAATGAAAGACTGAATAAGATAAAATTTAAGGAAAAATGGATTTTGCCAGAAATATTGAAGAAGATATGGTTTTGGTTGTGGAAAAATGGGTGGGGGGAGATAAAGAATGCCAATCATGAAAAAAACAGAATATATTAAAATGTAAGTAGATAGGAAAATAAAAATTAGAAAATGTACATAACTGCAAATAATGTATAATATGCAAATTTTGTAAATAATGCAAATATGATAAAGTGCTTAATAAAGAACCACTAACCTTTTCAACAGGAGCCATGGGATCTTTTTCATTCTCCTGAGCTACTACTATGAAACCTCAGTTTAACATCTCATCCAAATGACACACTTAAGCATGCAATATCCCCTGATGCTGCACTGCAGTGTCAGAGATTGATCTATCTGTTGTGAGAAATAGAACCCACAGTCTTCTGCACCAAAGCTGACTGTGTTACCTATTGCAAGAACAATTATAGAGTTGTATGGCATTAAATGAATAACTATGTTTGTCTTTGATTCATCTTTCTTTTAGATGGTGAATAACACAAAAAGTACAAATTCTAATATTATTTCGCTCAGTCCTGGGACCTCTCTTGTTCGGTATATATTTCTCGTTGGTACAGGCCAACACGGAAGGACTGTGGCTGACCAAGTTCGCAGATGACTGCAAACAGGGCACCATAATCGACTCTCCAGCTGACTCAAGCATCCTCCAAAAGGGCCTCATAGAAACAGACAACTGGTGCCAGAGCCATGGCCTCAAGCTAAACGCCAAAAAGAGTATAGTCATCCCCTTTGGCAAAAACAAAGTGCCCACAAATTACCACATAGGTGGTAATCCATTAAGTACGGAAGAAGTAATTAGGGACCTGGGGACCCAAGTTGATATCAATCTCTCATTTGACAACCATGTGGCCAAAGTGGTTAGAAAAACATTTTATATAGCCCACCTAATCATGAAGGGATTCACATCTAGATCAGGGGAGGTCATCGTGCCTCTTTACAAATCCCTCATCAGGCCCATAATTGAGTACAATGTCCCTTTTGGGATGTACCTTACCAGACACCTGCAGAAACTGGAAAGACCCCAAAAGTACCTCACCAAGAGGATCAAAGGGCTCAAACAGATGCCATATGCTGCCCGGTTAAAGAAACTCCAGCTCTACTCAGTGGCATACCGCCTGCTCAGAGGTGATCTGTGCCTGACGTATAAAGCCATGTCCAACCCGGAATTAATGGACATGCTGCACTTCAGAAAATCCAAATCCCATCCAGCTACGCGCTCGAGAGACTTGAACCTCAGCACTGAAATAAATAGGACATGCTGGAGGGACAGATTCATAACCCAGAGGCTCCCTTCACTCTGGAATAAAATCCCAGTCCAGGTTAGGCAGAGTCCCTCATTGACTCTCTTCAAGAGGAATCTTGATGAGTGGATGGGAGATCATAGGTTTACCCCAGGTATCACTTCTGTTTCACTGTTAGACAGAGGAACAGTATACTAACCTCGAAAAAGGGCATAGCAAAATTAATTTAAAATGGGTGGCGAAAGCCAAACACACTCTGGTTAGGCTTATAAATGCCCTAGGGCAGATAGCCTAGTTTGAACCTATGAACCTATGATTTCATGAAAAAATATGAAGAGATATGGGATGACAATTGGAAGGGGAAATTATGATATAGAAATAAATGAGTATGTGGATAGAGGAACAGAGTATGAAAACAGCAGAAGATGGCATGAAGGTGGAATATCTATTAATTAGTTATTTTAGTCAGTATTATTTATTTTGGGTATAAAGGGTCTTGCAAGTATAGGAGAAATAGAAATTTAAAATAACCTTTCTTTGAATTCTTATGGAGTGTGTATGTCTCTTTAAATAATTGTCTGTTGTTTTTTTAAATTAATTGTTTTTAATTGAGTGGAATTTGGGGTATAAAAGGAAGAAGAAGAAGGAGTAAAATAATGTCATTCTGATGAAGTCCCAAATTGGGACAAAAAATCTTATGGTGGTTATTTTGTTGATGTTACAGTAAGTTTCAGTAAAGTATTTGTAAGTTTTTGGATTTGTCTATTCTTCTGCTCTGAAAAAGGCTTGAGTCATTATTTCAGGAGTGGTATTAGCCTAGCCACAACTATTCCCACTGCCCCTACCCATAATAGTTATGAGGGAACACCAGCTGTCATACCTCTCAACCTCTTCACACAAGAAATATGGACTAAGCCTAAAATGATGAGGGGAGAAAGCCCAATAATAGGGACAGATGTTAAATATTGTTCTTGCAAACATAGAAAGTTCCTAGAATAATAGAATTTATGTTAGTATACATTTTCTGAAGGATATATAATATGATACGTGTGATACTGAAATGTATGTCATTATTTAGTGACTTCAGTCCTCAGCGATCTTCCAGAAAACCACACATTTTATAAGGAACAGACCAAATATATGAGGCAAAAATATGGACAGCTGATAGATATACCAGCTTTTCATTTATGGTCACCCTTTCATTTGTCCAGGTTGTGCTTAAAGAGGGTCAGGGAGCTTGTTTTATTTAATGAGCAAATGGATTATGTTCATATCAGTAGAATTCTTTGAATGGGGTGTCCATCTTGCCAGGGATGCCCTATTTATTTTTCTATGAAGGTTAAAATCTTTACTGCAGGTGTTTGTGATATTCCAGATTTTTTAGAATATGAAAGAGGACACTCAGAACAGGGTCCACAGAGACTTTATATGACAAAACTGCATCTCCGCCGAGTCTGTAGGAGACAAACAAAAGTGACAGTTGCCTGGATTATTTATATAGGAAATGGAGGGCAGACTGTAAATATTCTTAGTAAGGAAACAGAGTTTTTTGTGTTGGACCGAGTGTCTGTATAGGTAAATTCCAGAGGAAACACTGGGTTTAATAATGGGTCTAATTTCAGATGATTAGTAATCAGTTGGGGAAGTTAGGAGGAGTTCTAATGACTGTGAATACATGGTGGTCAAAGGAAGGCTCATTGTCAACAGATGTGCTCAGGTCTCTGATAGCTGTGTCAGTCTAGATGGGGGTACTATCAATATGGTAAAACCATTAGTGTTCAAATTTGCCAAAGGCTACAATTAAACAAATGTATGCATTTGTTTTAGGCACGGACTTGTCAACATTTAGTATGTATCAGCTTATCTAGTCTTCAGGAGAGTTAATGATGGCAAAAATTCTGCAGAGATCAGCAAACTTGATTAATTAAAGGCCATTTACAGCATTTCCAAGAAATAAATGCCAGTTCAGAAAACCCCAGTTATATAGCTCTGAGAGACATGAATGGTTATAGACCTCTTAAAAGACAGTGCATTCCTTGTCCCTATCTTAACTTGTTGATTTCTGCTTCTGAGTCAGTTTGCTGTCCAGAAAGTAATGTAAATTTAGTTTTAGCTTGACTAGCTCTTCTATAATGCTGACCTTCAGGGTGGTTTTAAAGGCCTTGGCTAGATCCAATTATGCTGCATTTATAAGTTTGCCTTTTTCTACTGCCATATAACTGTTGTAAAGATATACACTAGGTTTAGCAGACAGGACCTACCATTCACAAGACCTAAGTGGTCTGTTTAATAGACTGAAGACTTCCATTTTTTGCAGGTTACTGAGGCTTATGGGTCTATAGTTGTTCAAATTAGTAGGGGTACCTCCATTGTGAAGTTAGATGACCATTGTTCTTCTCTGTGTCGCAGGTATGAAGCCAAAAGAGATGCTGAAGTCAAACAGGATATGGAGTGGTTCAGTAAGACTTCCTCAAAATAGCAAAGCAGGGCTCTGGCTCATTATCAGGTGCCTTAAGCTAGTGTTTGAACCACCACTAGGAGTTCAAAGATGTGAAGAAGGATGAAGATAGGGAGAGAAGTTTGAACTAAATGTGTCTGCTAATTACTAGCTATGTCTTCAGGATCTGTGGTTGCCTTTTACAGATATGGTGATTTTTCAGATCAAAACTTGGCATGATAGATTTGATTTTGTTTTTATGATCTATGTTTAGCTTCCGCAGTTTGATAAGGATGTGCAGTGTTTTCACATTGTTTCTAATCTATAGTATTTTGTGTTTTCCATAAACAATTTTTTATGCTTGTGCTTTATTTCTAGATTTGTCAATATAGTCATTCATGATCATTTCTGAGATCTTGATGCAAGCATTTTGATAAATGTAGAATTCTCTACATATGTGCTAGAGTCTGTTATTTGGACCTCAGTTGGAGAAAGCCTGGGACATTTCCTCAGGTTATCCACAAACTGAAATAAACTGGCCATGGAGAAATCTCTGAATATGGTAGCATCTGTGATGTCTTTGGTCTGCATTCTAATACTGAATACTACCACATGATGATCATATTAAACCAGGAAGATATAATTTTAGGTTTAGTACACAACAGATCTATATTTGTGATGACCAAATTTAAAACACTGGCGCCACTATGCAGGGGAATGAAAAATCTGGTTTATTCTATTAGAACTGATAAAAATCTGTGAAGCATTGAGCACATTTGTGGTGATTTAATAGTACAATTTTATTAAATAATTGTAATCCTGGAAGAGAAAGGCATTTGGTTTGATTTGCATGGAATCAAGCTTGCTTAGATCTAATTCTAGGATTACGAAAATGATAGAGGATGCCATGTAGTTGGCCAGGATATAGAAAAAAATGTTTAGTGTTACTAGGATGTGAAAGAGTTCACTTATTGTCCAAACATACAAATCTTAAATTGATGGATTCACAGACAAATGCTGAGACACCACCACCTCCTCCACAGTGGAGCCCAGAAGAAGGTCTGAATACATGATGAGCTTGAACCCTGCTTTGGAGGGTGCATTGTCTTTGCACTTGAGCCATGTTTCACTACCAATGTAGAAACTGATACTTTCTAGTGTTTGATGGGCTTCCACGGGTGGTTGCTTTCTATTGAGGCTTCTAGAATTTAGTCGCACTACCTTTTCTCTCTGGCCAGGATTGGCTAGGTTGGAAGATGAATTGTATAAAAATGGCACCAATGGGTGGTAGATGTTTTGGACAATATACCAAAGTCCTGAGGTTGCAACCTATCCCTGGTGAAGCAGGTAGGACAGCTAGCTATCTCCCTTTAAACTGACTCGTTGTTGGATGCCCAATGACTAATTCTAATATAGGTTCATAGGTTAGTACTAAGCTAACTGCCATTGCGAGCCATTTTAAGCCTAGCCAATTGTCCCTTGTGAGACTCAAACCCTGCACCTTGTGTTTGTAAGGCAAGCACCTTAACCATTAGGCCGCCCTCCCAACCCCAAGCCAGTTCTTGAAGTTAATCATCTTTTGTTTGAATTGAGGTATTATTTTTATTTATCCTTTTGTTAACCAGGTTAGTCACACTAGACTAATAGCCTTTTTTTAGGGAGACTTCTATTTATATTTATAAGACTAGAGGGAATTTAGTCAGATAATTGGGAAACATCCTACACACACCATTGTTGTGAGTGGAAACAATTTTGGAGGAGCACTTCCTGTTTCCCTTTCCAGCATAGAGGCAGCCAGGAGAAAGAGGTAGGCAGTCGGAGAGATAAAGAGATGATTGAGTAGTAAAATAAATGAAGGAGAAAGCATATGTCAAGACAGGAGTATATGTGCAGGATTCTGAGGAAATGTTTCAAAGAAACCTGTTTGATGGAGATGAGTCAGCAGATAATGGATGAATAATTACAGCCCTCCAGTGGGGAGGATTGTGTGGTGATTTACTTAAAGAAATGAGGGTGCAGAATGAGCCAGAAAATAAAGGAAATGTTTCCTGGGGCACCTTATGGAGAAAATACAAAAGAAGGATGCAGTGGCAATCCTGAAGAATAGTGGTGAGATGGAAAATAAAGTATATGCTATGCAGAGAAAGTAAAAGAAGGCAAAATGTGAGTAGCAGAAAAGAAGGCAGAAGAAAATGAAAGACAGAAGTATGTGGTAAAGATTCAAAGTAAAGAAGACAAAGAACTGGACAGGTATGAAGTGTGGGACAAATTAATAGCTCTTCAGGGTGTAAAACATGAGGTAAGATCATTTATTCTTATCAGCAAAGAGAAATGTTGCCATTATATTTCAGACTACTTTTCAATAGGAAAGTTTTCATGGAGAATATGCAAAAAAGAAAGACTGTAACCCATAAATTCTTTAAGAGATAAAAACATTTAAGAAGGAAACAAAAAGGAAATTCATGTACAATTTGGAACAGAGTTAGAAAGATAGACTTTGAAAGGACATTTCAAAGCTTTATGTACAAACGTACTGGATATTGCAAAAGTTTATCACATAAGGGATTTATGGACTGGTGGCTGGGATTATAGTGCTGTGTTAAAATACAAGGAGAAAAAAAAAACATGCCAAGCATGATAAATGTGGAGGGGGATAGGGGTCTTGTAAAATACTGGGGACAATCCAAAACATGTTTTTGTGGAAAAGAAAGACATTTGATCAGTAACTGTGGAAAAAGAAAATGTTATATCTGTGGGGAAATGGGATATGATGCCAAAATTGTGAATTCAAATCTTATAACTGTAACAACATTGGATATTTATGGATGAATTGCAACAATGAAAATAACAGTAAAGAAAAATAAAAAGAAAGAGAAGAAAATGAACAAAGAGATGTAATTTTAGAAGAAGTTCAAATAGAAGAAAAATTAGATGAAACAAATACTAAAGAGGACATAGAAGACAGGTCTGAATTAAGTGAGGAAGACAACAGAAAAAGGAAATGTAAAGGGATAAGTACAAAAGGAAAATAAAAGTAAATGTATAAAAAGAATGCATGCAACAGATGATTGGGCATTGGTATACTGGTTAACGTGTTTGAGTCAGAAATACAAGGTGCAGTGTTTGATTCTCAACTTTGGAAGGAAATTGGTTAGGCTTTGATTGGCCTGTTAAGAAAGTTATCATAGTAATTAGCTATGAATGTACAAAACTATGAATCCAATGGAAAATGTTTAGAGCGCTATCTGTAAATGTAAATAGTATTAAGAATATATTAAGAAGAATAGGAATTTTGGACTGGTGTAATACATGTGATGTAGATGTAACTATATTAGAAGACACAATATTTTTAACAAATGAAGAATTATTGCAGACAGAAAAGCTATGGGGAAGAAAGATAATGTGGAATTTGTTAACGTTAGCAAAAACTGGGAGATTAACCACTGTAGATTTAAAATAGAAAATAACAGGTATATAGAGGTATAGCGTTGTTGGCTTATACTAACTGTAAAGAAAGAGAAAGCTTATTTCATCAGATTTTAAACTATGTAGTGATATATATATCAATATTCTAATAACAGAAGACTGTAATTGTGATTTAAGAGGCAAGCATAAAAAGAAAGGAGATGATATAAGAAAATGTTAGCAGTTATAAGATGTAAATTAAAACTTTAGGACAAAAATTCATTGACTTACAAAAGGATTAGTATACAACTAAAATAGATTATTTTATAGTATCAAAAGGTTTAGTTATAGGAGAATGTGAGGTAGTTCAAACAGGATTTTCTGATTTGTTTATTTATTTATTTGCAGTTTGATTACTGGGAAAGTCCACTGGGCCGAATTGACCCATTTTCAGTGGAGGCCCATGGAGAAAAGCTCCAAGATGGTTGGGAGGGTAGCCTAATGGTTAAGGTGTTTACCTTACAAACACAAGGTGCAGGGTTTGAGTCTCACAAGGGATAATTGGCTAGGCTTAAAATGGCTCGCAAGAGCAGTTAGCTTAGTACTAACATATGAGTCTAACGTATGAGATAGAACTGATAGTTAATATTAAAGATAATATTATGTAGAATAGTTACTCATAAATGCATTCAATATCATGGATAGTTAACAAATTCATTAAGCTTGAAGGTAGGGATCATACAGTTTCATTTGAGGAAAACAGATATGTGTTAGGTGTGGAAACAGTTTACATACAAACCTTTTAAGAAAATGTAAATATGCTTTACATACAGACATCAACAGTAGAATGCTATTTACAATATTTACAAGGTTGGGCTGTGTGAGGGTAGCTGTAGGAGTTGTTTAGAGCTTAGATAGGCTCATAGGAAGATCACTATGAGAGATGTAGAGCTTGGGAACCAGAGAGAGAACCCCCTTTGATTAGGTTGGGTGAATGCAGGTACATTTCCATTTAGTGGACACGTGTTTGAATAGTTGTGTTTTGAAGTTTTCTGAGTTTAGTATGGGTCTTAGTGTGGAGGGAAGGGAATTCCATTTTTTGCCTAGCGAGAAAGATAGGAGAAGTTAGCTAGCAGGACGTTTATCTTGTAATATGATCATCTTGTAATATGGCTAGAGATAAAAGAAAGCAAGGAATATATAAAAGTAGGCAAAGGAATAAAAAGGATAAATGAGAAACCATTGAATGAAGAAGGAAAGAGATTAGAAATTCAGTTATAGAAAGATCAAATTACTATGACAGCATTTTATAAAAATGAGAACCCAAAACTGACAAGCCGCAAGTGAAAAAAAGATGAAATGCAGGATGCACAATAAAAGAATCCACAGTAGCGTAAATGGCATAAAATCCAAGCTCGTTTATTTCCACACAGTTACGTTAAACACTCCAAGTGTTTTTCGTCCCAGCAAATGCCGGAACTTCTTCAGACAACAACTTCCTATCATACTAATACTTTTATACTGGTTACCCAGTGTGTGTAATTAATTAGTTAATGAATAAAAGGTGTATTACCACATTAATTTCTTATACAAGCAAAATTTAAAAGTAATAATGTTCAACATTTAACAATAAAAAGGCGGACAATAATAAACATCACTAGATCTAATATCAAGTACTAAACAAAAGAAAACCTATCTGTCTTCCGTTCACAAGGACGGAACCCAAAAGAAAACACATACAACAGATATAACAGGTTGCTGAAGTTTGCAGCATGCTCCTTTTCATGAGTAACTGCAAAGATCGTTACATGCCACAACCACCTCCCTGCAGCACCTCACCAAATATCAATCAACCACAAATTTTAACTTTGGTGTGCAATATATTCGATAAAATTAATAATAGTGTTAAATACAAATATTATCTTATTGTTATATGTGAATGGTACTTGATAAGTAGTACTATACAGAGAAATAAAACACGTTTGACTTCTATGTACAAGGATAGAGTCTAAGAACACACACAGTAGATGTAAAGTTTGCTGTGGTTTTTGATGTGTTCCACGCCCACAGCTAGCTGTAAGACTTACTACGAACTGTACCCACAATTTATGTTGCTTACAAGATTTAACCTAAATGTTCAGTGTATTAAATCACTTAAAAAACTATGAGTATTAAATAATACATACTATAGAAAAAGATGTAAAAAGAAATAAAAATATATAAAAGGAATATGTATTCAAGCCTGAATGTTTAAACCTTATCTTAATAAACTTTTAATTTTTAAGATACATGATATGGAGCAATGTATCTTAAAAATTAAAAGTTTATTAAGATAAGGTTTAAACATTCAGGCTTGAATACATATTCCTTTTATATATTTTTATTTCTTTTTACATCTTTTTCTATAGTATGTATTATTTAATACTCATAGTTTTTTAAGTGATTTAATACACTGAACATTTAGGTTAAATCTTGTAAGCAACATAAATTGTGGGTACAGTTCGTAGTAAGTCTTACAGCTAGCTGTGGGCGTGGAACACATCAAAAACCACAGCAAACTTTACATCTACTGTGTGTGTTCTTAGACTCTATCCTTGTACATAGAAGTCAAACGTGTTTTATTTCTCTGTATAGTACTACTTATCAAGTACCATTCACATATAACAATAAGATAATATTTGTATTTAACACTATTATTAATTTTATCGAATATATTGCACACCAAAGTTAAAATTTGTGGTTGATTGATATTTGGTGAGGTGCTGCAGGGAGGTGGTTGTGGCATGTAACGATCTTTGCAGTTACCTGCGAGTGCGGAGCATGCTGCAAACTTCAGCAACCTGTTATATCTGTTGTATGTGTTTTTGGGTTCGTCCTGTGAACGGAAGACAGATAGGTTTTCTTTTGTTTAGTACTTGATATTAGATCTAGTGATGTTTATTATTGTCCGCCTTTTTATTGTTAAATGTTGAACATTATTACTTTTAAATTTTGCTTGTATAAGAAATTAATGTGGTAATACACCTTTTATTCATTAACTAATTAATTACGCACACTGGGTAACCAGTATAAAAGTATTAGTATGATAGGAAGTTGTTGTCTGAAGAAGTTCCGGCATTTGCTGGGACGAAAAACACTTGGAGTGTTTAACGTAACTGTGTGGAAATAAACAAGCTTGGATTTTATGCCATTTACGCTACTGTGGATTCTTTTATTGTGCATCCTGCATTTCATCTTTTTTTTACTTGCGGCTTGTCAGTTTTGGGTTCTCAGTTTGTTTAAATCCAGTTACTTGATTTTATAAAAATGGTATGAATGGTGGATTATATTTATGGAAAAATATAAAATAATGTTTTTTACAGTGGCGAAAATATGTGAGAAAAGTAGAGAAAGAAAAATATAAAAGAACATGAACATATGATGATGCATTGGAAGATTTAGAAAATATTGATAGAAAGTACTTTCAATATTATGAAAGAAATAAAAAAATACAAGACTTCTTATAAATGCAAAGATATTTTTAGATGAAAAACAGAAGTATCAAACTACTTAAGCAGATTAAAAAAAGAAGATGGAAGTGAATGGCAGAAATAAAAAATGTAAAAGGAGAAATAGAAGAACTCAGGAAAAGACTATGAGTAGTGGTGCAATTTGTAAAAGAAATGTTTAAAGAAAAATGAAGGCATTGATATAAACATAGAAAGTAAAGAAGTTAACAGCAAAAAAGACTAAAAAGTTTGAAAAGGAGATTTCTTTAAATGAGATAGATAAACTATTAGGACAAGTAAATATAGTTTTGGAAAGCCTAGATGGACTAGAGTATGAGATATATAACATTTTAGGGAATGGCAAAGAATAATTTATTTTAAAGATTTTGAATGGATGGTTAAATTAAGGTTTTATGTATAAAGAATTATGTAGTGTAATACTTAGATTCATACAGAACAAAGAAGACAGAAGAGGATTAAAAAAATGGAGACCAGTAGTATTGAATAATAATAATAAAATCTTTATGAAGATAATACAAAAGAGATTTGAAACTGAAATTGAAAATATTATGGAAGATAGCATATACAGTATAAATGGGAAAGGTTGTCAAGTATTATTAATGATAAAAAAATTGACGATAATCTTATGAACAGAAACGAAAAAGCAAAAATAATGATAGGAAGCCTTAATAAGGCATCTGACACAACTGAACATGAACTCTTACGGGCAATAATGAAAAAAGATAATATAAGTGAAAAAGTTAGGAAATTGTGTGTATCTGCATATAGTAATAATCGAGTAAAAATACTTGTAAATGGCTGGTTAAGCCAAGAGGTACATATGAAGAGTGGTGTAAGACAGTGATGCCCAATAATTTGTATCAATTTTGCTTTAGTTATGAATGTTGCAGTATGTGAATAAATTACAAAATTAAGGAGGCGGTGTACATAACACCTCAAAGGTTAAGAATTCCAGTTAACATATGCAGATAACATTATTAACAGATAATCTCTCTACCACTTACCTACTTCCCTTTCTCATCTACTGGCTCCTCTCCTTACCAATCTTCAAGCCACCCTTAAGTCTAAACTGGCTTCCTGCTACAATAAAATCTTCAAGTTTGCCACCAGCTCCAAATCCTCCTCATACCACTGTGACGCCTTACACTCCTTGAACTGGCTGGAGCTCCCAAACTATCTCCTTTACATTCAGCTCTCCACTGCACATCAACTTATTTTCAACCCATCCCAATGCCTACCCCCTTCTATCTTTACTATGCATCTCCCTGATGGATCTGTCAGATGTAATGATCAGAATCTCCTTGAAGTGTATATACCGTTATGTACGCTTGGGCAAATTCTATTGTCTTTTTCTCAAGCATGAAAATGGAACTCCCTTCCTCCTCATATCCAAACTACCTAGAACCCCTCCACATTTATGACCTTGCTCCACTCCAATTTCTCTTCAACTTGGGAAGGCTCCTGCTCTCACCCCTCCTAACCCTCTCCCAACTACTCCAAATTCTGTCAACCTTTCTCTCTCAGAATTCTAACGCCAGGCATGCTCTTTTCCTTCATCTCTCTCTTACAATTACTAACTCCCTTTTTGCCTTGATAATATAGTCACTTCCATGCCACATAACTCACAATGCTTATTATTTCATGTTGGTTCAGAATCTATCATCATGGCATACTATACAGATCATTTTGCTACTACTACCACTACATCAATAAGTTTTCTTCAGCTCTTTAAGCTGTGTATAATTTGTATTGCTTTTGTAAAAAATTTTGGATTCATTATATTGTAATGCATGTTGATTTTTATTTGAATGTATATACATGGAGCTTTTCTCCATGGGCATCCATTGAAAAATTGCTCATCTCAGCCCAATGGACATTCCCAGTTAACAAATTGCAAATAAAAATAATAAAAATAAAATTGCAAAAATAATTTGTACAAATGAGTGTCAAGAAAAGATAGGCTGGCTTTAAAGAGAAAAGTAAAGTTTTAGGTGATGTAGTAAAGATCAGGGATATGTGTTTTACAATGAAAGAAATTCCTATGTTGGGGTATGAAATTTGAGAATACAGATATAAGTAGAATTCAATGGGAAAAATATAGAAGAAACAAGCAAACATATATTTTCCTGGAGAACATATTAATTATCATTCAGAAAAAATTCTTATTTGATTAAGTTAATTACTGATGGGAAAATGGCATAGTTAGCAAGTGTATTTATGTTACCATCAGTATTTGAAAAGGCAATATTGCATATATATATATATATATATATATATATATATATATATATGGTTCTACCTGACTTAAATGACAGGCAGAAGAGACCGACCGACAATTGAATTGGCTCAGAAGAATCAGAAACGAAGAAGACCGTAGCGCGAGCGAAGAAGCTCGACAATGCAATGCAGAAGACCGACCGACACGACAAACCTGCAGCAACGAGAGGATGCCGGGGGGGGGCTGTGTGTGTGGTATGGTAGTAGTGAGGGGACGGTTAGGGTGCGAGGCAGGTAGTGTGTGAGATTGGTCTGTCTGTGGATATAGGGGGGGGTTAAGTGTTAGGTTAGGGGGGGGAGGCGGGGGGGGTTAGTTAGGTAGGGGTTAGGGGAGGAGGCGGGGGTGGTAAGTGAGTTAGGGTTAGGTTAGAGGGGTGGGTTAAGGGGAGTTAAGAGGGGGGTAGGTAGGGGGGCGATAGGGGTTAAGTAAGTGAGAGTGGTAGGGTAGGTAGTAGTATAGTACCTTAGGGTTAGGGTAAGGTTTAGTGTGGGCTTGTAAGATTTTTGTGTGTGCTGTGTGTGTGTGTGTGGTTGTGGGAATGGGGGATGTTTTTTTTTTTAATTGTTGTGTGTGTGTGCAGTGTATTGGGGTTTTGTTTTGTGTGTGTGGTCGTAGTTATTCGTTGTTGTGTTTGTGTGGTTTTCGTGTTATGGTTTGTGGTGGTGTGGGTTGTCGGATGTGTGTGTAGTTTGTGGTGTGTGTCAGGTAGAAGTAGAACCATATATATATATTTTTTTTTTTTTTTTTTTCATTTATGTGAGGTTCTAGATTAAACCTAGTAAAAAGAGGAGTTTCATATATAAATAAAGAAAAAGGAGGCTTAAGGTTAATTAACCCAGTGGTATGCCCTGCTTCATTACATTTGTACAAAGTGACAAAGTCGATAAATGAAAAAGATGAGAGATTAGTAGTAAAACTGTATTAGTATGATGCAATGTGGGTTATGTAAAAAGAGTAAAAGAGAAAAACAGTGCAAAAATGAAGCAATACAATGTTACCAAAAAATTTCTGGAAAATAAAAAATTGATGATATAGAAAAAGATAGAAAAATATGGTATATAAATATAATTATAAAACATTAATAAGTATAACCATGGGAAGATCTAATAGATGAAAAAATTAAAGCTATAAAAATATGGTGTAATCATTAATGTTAAGATTTTTTGTGGAGACTGGCCAGTAAAAGGAAATATGCCATATAAAAATAAAAGTGATATAATATGTTTCCATTGTCAGGAAGAAGATATTACGGAATGTGTTTTTGAAATATAAAACAAAAAGTTACAAGGAAAACTATGTAAAGAAGATTTTTTTGAAGATATAAAATAAGTGGATAAAATAAATATTGATATGACTAAATATGGATATTATAGGAATAGAAGTAAACAATATGTTAAAAGGACAGATAAAAATTCATTTTACGTTATATGGATTATATGGAATGGAAGAATAAATGAAATTATGGATAATGGTAAATAGATTTTAAACACAGTATTAAGTAAAATCAGATGGTGGTTATGGAAAAAGGAGTGAGCGTCTAATAAGGATGAAAATTTAGTATGATCATAAAGGAAATTATGAATATGTGTAAACAGATTTGTATATTTATCATATGTAGATATTTTGTAAATGATAGCTATTTTTATATATAAATAAAAGGGTTCCATTCACCTAGTCAAACTTTTACAAGTTTGGACCTCGTACGGTAAAGACGATATGTTTGAATTTGTAAAAGTTTGAGAGTTTCAATGGAAATCTCTATAAGGGGAGGTTTCTGTTTTCTTCAATGTGGTCCGATCTCGGAGTTGGTATGTTTAAGTAGCGGGGGGTGTGGGGGTGCAGGGGGGCTTGACCCCTGCTTAAAACCTTCAGGTAATTTTTTTTTTTTTTTGGTTCCGTTGTCGAACTTTTAAAATTCGAACATATGGTGTCGACCATTTGGTGTTCGAACTTTTAAAAGTTCGACAACATGATATAGACCCTAAATAAAAGACTCCTACTCTTTTTAATAGGTGCAGTGGAAGCTTTTACATCTACATGACCTACCACCAACTCAAGCAGATGGAGCCTCAGTTTGTCTCATCTGAAGGACAAAACACACAGGAGCATCCTTCTTATATTGCACTGCAGTGTCAGGAGTCCATCATACTGGTGTGGGAATAGAACCCACTGCCTTCTACACCAAGTGTACTTCCTGTTGTGTTACTAACACTGTATGCATTATTGTTGGTGAATATACAATGGTGCTCATGGCTAGCTGCATTCAAGCCTTGAATCCATACTCTGACATCTCAGTTACATTCATTTTCATATAATACAGGCAGCGTCTTCACAATTCTTTTACACACACACACACACACACACACACACACACACACACATGTAGAATGATCATGTTATTGCTGTACCTGGAGTGATGTGAATTAATAGTGTGAGTCAATTGCTATAGACTGGCTCTTGGAAAGCAGTTCATTGCAGCTAGCCTTAAATCTTAATCATCTGTCATAACTGTCATACCTGCCTATGTTCATGTAAATTCACTGCATAGCTATGGGGATGGCACTGCATGGTTGTACAAATATACCAAATGTAACCAAAGCAGGTTAACAAGCTCTTCGGGGCCACAGCTGTGCTTTGATGCACATACTTGAGCAACACTGCAAGTAGTCTAGGCAGCCTAACTGCATGGTGAATTACATTCCCTCAAGTGTAAAATGATATTTAAACAATGGACATGTGCTACTGTGTGCAGCTCTAATGAGACACCAGCAAGACACTATATACAGTGCTGTCCATCAGATAAAAAAAGTAGAAATGTGGGCCATGTAATATATGTGCCTGTGAATCACTGAGCAAAACAGCACCAAGTAGCTTTCAAAAAAATGCTGAGAGATAGCAAGGTGTACAGCAGTAAACATTACGGTTATGCTGTATTTTGATATAGACTTGTATGATGGACAAGAAGTGGAGGAAAGGGGTTTATAGCAGAGTGACAAAAAGGGTAAGCAGTAAGCAGAAGGGAACACACAAGTCATGCAAGTAGGTATGTTCAAGTGAGGGTGGACTATTTTATCTGAGGATATAGCAGACATATTTATAAGGTGAAGGGAGACTGGGTTAGCCAACAGGTAAAGAAAGGAAGAAGAGGGGTAGCACAGTGTGCAGGAGTATACAGACACATTTATAAGATCAAAAACAGGGGTGGATGTGTGTACATGAAGACTGCAGGATGAGGATGGATAAAGATATTTATAGTGAGACAAACAATGATAGGGAATACTGAAAATTCACATTGTATAGGGTGTGATATAAGATGAAGGGACATATCAGGGTAGTGATATGGTGCAGTACAAATGGCACCACACCATCCACCATATTGGCTTACAGCATCACCACTGTTGTTCATCACCACTGCATTTATCAGACAGGCTGATAATATGGGCCATCCATTCTACTTGCATGATGAGCTAAACATGCTGGTCAAGTGTGTTCTATATAGGAGACACAGCACTAATAATATGCCTGCTAACGACTCTCTCCACAACCTCTTCAAACAGATACAAGAGCTGAAGCTGGGCAAGCTTAGGAAAAGTCATTGGACTACCTCACAGTTCAGTGAGGGCTCACAGCCATAACTTCCACCCTGCTACATTCTAAAGTGGGGCAAGCTGGGGTGGGTTATAGCAGAACTGCTTATAGAACCCATTGAATATCTGGACCTGTAGAGAGAACAGACACTGGGAAATATGGC
Source organism: Protopterus annectens (assembly GCF_019279795.1). Taxonomy (NCBI): domain Eukaryota; kingdom Metazoa; phylum Chordata; order Ceratodontiformes; family Protopteridae; genus Protopterus; species Protopterus annectens. The sequence goes on along the minus strand of NC_056726.1, from coordinate 1,025,298,860 downwards.
ATGAGTGCCCATATCCCACAAAAGAATGGCTGCATATGACACAGTAAGCATATACCAGTGCTACTAACTGTGGTTGGCAGTTAGTGATTCCAGCCTCCTGTGGTAAGTTTTGTGGTTATGATCATGTTCTTCTCATGGTGAAAGAAAAAAAAGCTACATTAAAAAAATGTGATTTGTATGATGGAAGACAGATGACACAGTACAATATATAATTCTTGTGCACAATACCCCTAACTGTAAAGCAAATAGCAGGCATATATAGATCTCTCTACAGATACACATACATACAGACACTGGTATGTTGGCATACAAGGCAGAGTGAAGATGCACCACCTGGGACATGACAGATGAGCCATCATAGTTACTGCCTAGTGATAATGTATATTGGTAAGGCAAAGCAAGTGATACCAACATCTCATCTTCACAGATAGTAAACAACCAGCAGCCCAGATGCTACTGCACTTGTGGAACAAATTTATTACTAGAGTGAAAAGGCTATGCTGCTGCTGCTGCAGTTCCAGAATATATGTACCCAATACAGAGAATAGGCTATACTGCTGCTGCTGTTATGGAACATGTGTGCCCACCACAGTGAATATGTGATGCTGCTGCTGCTGTTCAAGAACATGAGTACACAATATGGTGAATAGCTGCTACAGTTCAGGAAAACATATACCCACTAGAGTGAATAGGCTATACTGCTGCTGCCTTTCTGGAACATTTGTGCCCACCACAGTGAATAGGCTAACATGCTGCTGCTGCAGTTCAGGAAAATGTGTACCCACTACAGTCAGTAGACAATGTTGCTGTTGCTGCAATTCAGGAAGATGTGTACGCAGTATAGTGAATAGACTATGCTGCTGCTGCAGTTCAGGAACATGTACACCCACTACAGTGGATAGGCTATGCTGCTGCAGTTCAACAACATGTCTACCCACTACAGTAAATAGGCTATGTTGCTGCTGCTGCAGTTCAGGAACATGTGTAACCATTACAGTGAATAGGCTATCCTGTTGCCACGTCAGTACAGTAAGATGTGCACCCAGTATAGTGAATAGGCTATGCTGCTGCTGCTGAAGTTTAGAAACATGTGTACCCCTACGGGGAGCAGGCTGTGCTGCTGCTGCAGTTCAGGAACATGTGTACCCACTACAGTGAAAAGGCTATGCTGCTGCTACTGCAGTTCAGGAACATGTGCGTTAGCCTTTTCTGTGTTTACTTTCTGTATTATTGCATTGTTTAGCCTTTTTTAACCAAAACAAAAAAACAGAAAAACAAACAAGCTCTCTCAACTCAGTACTGACGTAACCAGTCAGGAGGAGAAGGAAACCACACTCACTACAATTCCAGTCTCACATAGACCTACCACGACAGCAAACCAAACACATAAACACACAAAAACATACTCAGAGGCTCTAAATAAAAATCTGCCTAAGCAGCAGAGACCTCCAAAGCAGACACCCAAGCAGCCGCTACCCCAAAACAAAACACGTGCAATACATAGCTCACAAAGCCAGTGTGCCGAACAGTCACAGCCCTTAAGGCTAAACAACACACCTGATACACTCGTAATAGGTGACTATCGTCAGGCACACTGACATCCCACTCACCAGGCTGAACAAGGAGAAGGTCATGATGAGCTGCCTGTCGTGCGCTGGGATCCGCCACATAACACAAGCACTCAGGTCACTCCAAGGCAAGTACAAATATGACTCAGTCATTGTCCATGCTGGTGTGAATGACCTGAGATGTATCTCCCTGGACTACATGGAAAGAGACATAGAGGAGCTCTCTGAGCATGTAGCCCAGACTGGTATGACCCTGACCTTGAGTAGCATCTTACCCTCACCAAGAATGATGCCACAATATGAAGACAAGATGATCAATTTCAACAACTGGCTTAAGTATTGGTGTCATTCAAAGGGGATCCAATGCCTGTCAGCCTGGGATGGCATGCTCGACAAGCCACGATGCTTCGCTAGGGACGGCTTGCACCTATCACTCCTGCACTTTCAGATATTAGCAAAGGCTCTTGCTACCCCCTAGTGCCTTTTTTAGGCAAGGCTCAAAAGTCAAACCCACTCCATAGGTATCACAAGGGATAAGAAACTAAGAGTAATGCTACTCAATGCCAGAAGTCTAAACCTCAAGATGCACGCACTCAAAACTCTCCTTAGCATGGAGAACATCGATATCTGTGCAGTAACAGAAACCTGGTTCAAGGCTCCCGAGAGCACCCCGGCACTACCAGGTTATACTTCATACCATACTTTTCGGCCCCAAAACTTGGACTGAACCACAAAAGGAGGGGGAGTATCAATATTCGTCAAAGATACCCACACCTCCAGGTTGACGGCACAGCACAAAGCATCAGAGACTATCCATGTGCAACTAACAGTGGGTAAACCTGCCTTCCAGTTTATAGCCTGCTACAGACCACCCTCCCAAACCCAGGAACCCCACTCGGCCTTCCTGAGAACACTGGAAAATATGAAGGTCTCTCCAAACACCATTATATTGAGCGACTTCAACTACCCAAACATAGACTGGGAGCATTACTCTAGCTCCAACACCCTAGCCCAAAGGTTCCTAGAATTTATAAACTCAAATGCTATGGAACAACTTGCTACCATTCCCACAAGAGGGGAAAACATACTGGACCTGATCATCACCAACATGGGGACTCTATGCTCCAGACCAGAAATGTATCCCTCACTGGTAAGATCAGACCATAAACTAATCTCACTGGATATTCACATCCCGACCCCACCCCCTGCCCAGAAGACCACAGTGAAAAACTTCTCTAAAGCAAATTTCACACTCCTCAAAACCAAGGTGGAATCCTTCAAAGCCCCGGGCCTGTGGAAAATATGGCCCAGACCGCAGAATCCTTTATAAATGCATTCTATGATCTCCTTCAGGAATGCATGGATTATGCAATCCCAAATAAAGCCAAGACCCAATCCTCCAAAGGCAGACGTCCTGTCTGGTGGACCCTAGCCATAAACAAACTATACAATAGAAGGAGGAAGCTACTACATGATAGAGCAAAATCCCAAAAAGGGAAGGCATCTCTGATCAGTATTAGCAAAAAACTACGGGCACTCATAAAATCGTCTAAGGCCAGCTTCGAGAGAAAAATTGCACAGGACACTAAGGATAATCACAAGGCTTTCTTTAGTTATGTTAGGAACCTGGGTGGGAATTCCGAGATATGCTCAGAATTAGTCCAAAATGACAAAAAATACACCGAACCCACAGACATTGCCAACATCCTAGCTGACAGTTTCAGTGCAAACTTCTCCTCCCCTCCCCACCAAAAGGGCAAATATCTATCCCAGCAGCGTGCTGCCCCCCTGATATCTCAGATGCTCAGGTAAAAGTTGCCCTCTCCAAAGCAAAAAACACAGCATCAATGGGACCAGACAGTGTCCCGGGCTGCGTCCTACATGAACTCCAAGAAGAGCTAAACCCAAACATAAAACTACTGTTCAATCTCAGCCTTATTACAGGATATGTACCCAAAGAGTGGCATACAGCAACAATGGTCCCTCTCCACAAAGGTGGTGCCTCAATGGATCCTGGAAACTATCACCACATAAGCCTGACTAGCTTGGTCTGCAAAGCTATGGAAAGGATCATCATGGATCTCATAAATAAAGATATTGGGGACCTACAGACACTGGAACCTACCCAGTTCGGCTTTGTTAAGGGCAGATCCTGCTTCTTAAACCTGGTCAGTTTCTTTGAAGCAGTCACCAAGGCCATTGACGAGGGGAAGGTGGTCCACACAGCCTACCTGGACCTCGCAAAAGCCTTCGATACAATATCCCACTCGGGCATTATAGATAAGCTCACCAGCTTAAATATAAACCCCTATGTCACTACATGGGTTGCAAACTGGCTCAAGGACAGAACCCACATGGTTAGAATTGCTGGATCCATGTCAGACTCCAAACCAGTTACAAGTGGCATTCCACAAGGCTCAGTCCTGGGACCTCTTTTGTTCGGTATATATTTCTCGGAGGTACAGGCCAACACGGAAGGACTGTGGCTGACCAAGTTTGCAGATGACTGCAAACTGGGTGCCATAATCGACTCTCCAGCTGACACAAGCATCCTCCAAAAGGGCCTCAGAGAAACAGACAACTGGTGCCAGAGCCATGGCCTCAAGCTAAATGCCAAAAAGTGTAAAGTCATCCCCTTTGGCAAAAACAAAGTGCCCACAAATTACCAGATAGGTGGTAATCCATTAAGTACAGAAGAAGTAATTAGGGACCTGGGGACCCAAGTTGATAGCAATCTCTCATTTGACATCCACGTGGCCAAAGTGGTTAGAAAAACATTTTATATAGCCCACCTAATCATGAAGGGATTCACATCTAGATCAGGGGAGGTCATCATGCCTCTTTACTCATTCCTCATCAGGCCCATAATTGAGTACAATGCCCCTTTTGGGATGTACCTTACCATACACCTGCAGAAACTGGAAAGACCCCAAAAGTACTTCACTAAGAGGATCAAAGGGTTCAAACAGATGCCATATGCTGCCCGGTTTAAGAAACTCCAGCTCTACTCAGTGGCATACCACCTGCTCAGAGGCGATCTGTGCCTGACGTATAAAGCCATGTCCAACCCGGAATTAATGGACATGCTGCACCTCAGAAAATCCAAATCCCATCGAGCTACATGCTTGAGAGACTTGAACTTCAGCAATGAAATAAATAGGACATGCTGGAGAGACAGATTCATAACCCAGAGGCTCCCTTCACTCTGGAATAAAATCCCAGTCCAGGTTAGGCAGAGTCCCTCATTGACTCTCTTCAAGAGGAATCTTGATGTGTGGATGGGAGATCGTAGGTTTACCCTGGGTATCACTTCTGTGTCACTGTTATACAGAGCCACAGTATACTAACCTCGAAAAAGGGCATAGCAAAATTAATTTAAAATGGGTGGCGAAAGCCAAACACACTCTGGCTAGGCCTACAAATGCCCTAGGGCAGATAGCCTAGTATGAACCTATGAACCTATAAAAAAAATCTTGGTTGCTCGTTGCCCACCTTTCCTAGCTAGTATAGTCCAGATCCCAGGCTTTGCATGTCTCAGGACATTATTTTCTGTGTTCAGAGCTATCCAGACCTTGCTGTTGTAGAGGGATGTCCTACTGCTTATCAGTGGGAGTGGTGAGCATTGTACTGCCTATCTAACACTAGTGGAGTGGTTTCCAGCTCTGAAGTTGTACTTTTATTAGTCTTTTTGGGCTGATTTCTATCCCTTTCAACTTTCTGGCTTAAAAATGAGTGTGTTTGTGCATTTTTTGCATTGTGCAGCACCACTATTCCAGGTGCCAGAAAGTCAGGTCTTCAAATTTTCCCTTAGAACTAGCCGGTTTCTCATTAGTAGCACTAAAATCTGAACCCCTGTGACTAGCACTTGCTCTAGAACCTGCTGGATAGCACTAGGAAGCCTTAAACTGATACAAGCACTCAACTCTCCTTGTCAATAAGGAGAAATTAATAATAGGCACTAAGAAGCCGATAACTGCAAAGTACCTTGAAAAGGTAAATCTCTTGTACTTTACAAAAAAGCACCTAAACAGGGATGTCCAAGGGTCAGCTTCCAGTGATTTCTCCTGTCCACCTAGTGATCTAGGCATATTTGGTGGGGTCCTGTGTTTGAAGGTTGCTAATGTCTTTGTTTATAAGTTGCCTCATGTACACAGACAACCCTCTCCTCCTACCACCCAGCACTACAACCTGCGAGAGATAAACTTACATAGCCAAACTGGAAGCAAAGCTCTCTCCAGCCAGGATTGTGCTAGACAGTCAAGAGGAGAAGGTTAACTCCTGCACTACACCTCAAGCAACACATAGCATTTCAAATCCCACACCATCAACACCCACACATAGCAACACTAAACTCACATATGTGGAGACCCTTAACATTAACCTGCCCAAGCAAGAAGGATCTCCGAAGCTGAAATGCAAACAAACATCAGTCACAGCCAAAGTGACACATAGCTCACAACACCAGTGTACCACCCAACAACAGCCCCTAAGGCAAGACAATGTACCCAACACTTTAGTCATAGCTGACTCTATAGTAAGGCACACTGATGTCCCACTCACAAGGCTGAACAAGGAGAAAATTACAGTCAGCTGGCTGTCGGGTGCCAGGATCCGCCACAACGCATGCACTAAATTCACTCCACAACAAGTACAAATGTGACTCTGTCATTGTCCACATTGGAGTGAATGACTTGTGATGTACCTCCATGGATCACATGAAAAGAGACATGGAAGAGCTCTTGGATCATGTGGCCCAGGCAGGTATGACCCTAGCCCTGAGTAGCATCCTGCCTTCGCCCAGAATGATACCACAGCATAAGGACAAAATGATTGACTTCAACAATTGGCTGAGCTTCTGATGTCATTCAAAGGGAATCCAGTATCTGTCTGCTGGGAAGACATGATCGACAAACCACAATGCTTTGTCAGAGATGGTCTGCACCTGTCACCCCTGGGAGCCAGGTTACTGGCTAAAGCTCTTGCCACCCCTATAGTTCCTTTTTTAAGCAAGGTTCAAAGGACAAAACCATAACTGTAACAGATACAAGCATGCAAAATCTGAAGGTAATGCTACTCAATGCTAGAAGTCTAAACCTCAAAATGCACTCTCTCATGGCACTCCTAAAAATGGAGAACATCAATATCTGTGCAGTAACTGAGAACTGCTTCAAGGCTCCAGAGAGCACTCCTTCAATACCAGGCAACAACTCTTACCACACTTTTTGGCCACCAAACCAAGACCGAAACATAAAAGGTTGAGAAGTGTCCATATTCACCAAGGATATTCACACCTCCAGGCTAGTTGCCCAACACAATGCATCTGAAATTCTCCATGTGCAACTAACACTAAGTAAGACTGCAATCCAAATTGTAGCTTGCTACAGATCCCCCCACCATGCCCCAAGATTTTCACTACACCTTTCTAAACATACTGGAAAATATTAAGATGCAACCAAACACCCTAATAATGGGTGATTTCAACTACCCTGCCATTAACTTGGAAAACTACTTAGGTACCAACACCTTTTCACAATGGTTCTTGGAATTCATAAATTCCAGCACCTTGGATCAACTAATCCATTGTCCCACCAGGGGCTCCAATATCCTAGACCTGTTCATTACCAACATGGGAGGTAGATGCTCCACACCAGTTGTCACCCCCTCACTGGTCAGGTCTGACCATAAGCAAATCACCCTTGACATCCACATCCCACCCCCATCCCCAGTAAGGAAACCTCCGTAAAAATCTTCTCCAAAGCCAACTTCATGCTACTCAAGTCAGAAGTGACAAACTTCATGACACCCATGTGTCAGTTGCCCTGCTAGACAGGGGTCCAGGGAAGTAAATATTGTGAGAAGAAATATCCAGGGAATTGTCATGGCTAGGCTTGTATAGGCCCTAAGTCCAATACCCTAGCACCAACCTATGAACCTATGATCCTGTGAACATATGTCCACCCACTACACTGAATAGGCCATGCAGCTCTTGCTGCAGGTCAGTGACATGTGTACCCACTACAGTGAATGCTTATTCTGCGGCTGCTGCAGTTCAAGAACATGTGCACCCACTACATGGAATAGGCTATGCTGTTGCAGCAATTCTGGAACATCTGTACCCACTACAGTGAAAAGGCTATGCTGCTGCAGTTCAGGAACATGTGTACCCATTACACTGGACAAGCTATGCTGCTGCAGTTCAGGAACATGTGTACCCACTACACTCAATAGGTTATGCTGCTGCTGCAGTTCAGGAACATGTGTATCCACTACAATGGTTAGGCTTTGGTGCTGCTGCAATTCATGTAGATCTGTACTGACTACAGTGAAAAGGCTATGCTGTTACAACAATTCAGGAACATGTGTACCCAATACATTTAATGGGCTATGCTGCTACAGTTCAGGAACATGTGTCCCCGCTAGAGTGAATAAGCTGTGCTGATGCTGCTGCTGTAGTTCAGGAACATGTGTACCAACTACAGTGAATAGGCTATGTAGCTGCGGTTCAGGAACATGTGCATCCACTATTATGAATAGGCTATGCAGCTGCTACTGCAGTTCAGGAACATGTTTACCCAGTACACTGAAAAGGGTATTTTGCTGCTGCTGCAATTCAGGAATATGTATACCCATTACAGCGAATAGGCAATGCTGTTTCTGCTGCAGTTCAGGAACATGTGTATCCACTTCAGTGAATAGACTATGCTGTTGCTGCTGCTGAAATTCAGGAACATGTGTTCCTACTACAGTGATTAGGCTATGCTGCTATAGTTCAGGAGCATGTGTTCCCACTACAGTGAATAGGCTATGCTGCTGATTCTGCCATTCAGGAACATGTGTGACCAATATAGTGAATAGGGTATGCTGCTGCTGCTATTGCAGGTAAGGAACATGAGTACACAATATTGTGAATAGTCTATCCTGCTATGCTGCTGCTGCTACCGCAGTTCTGGAACATATGAGCCTACTACAGTAAATGGGCTATGCTACTGCTGCAGTAATTCAGGAAAATTTGTACCTAGAACAGTGAAAAGGCCATGCTGCTGCTGCCGCAGTTCAGAAACATGTGTACCCACAACTGTGAATAGGCCATGCTGCTACTTCAGCTGAGTAAGACATGTACCCACTAGAATGAATAGGCTATGCTGCTGCTGCAGTTCAGGAACATGTGCCACAACTGCAGGGAAGAGGCTGTGCTGCTGCTGCCATTCAGGACATCTGTACCCACTACTGTGAAAAGCTATGCTGCTGCTGCTGCCATTCAGGAATTCGTGTACCCACTACAGTGAATAGGCTTTGCTACTGCTGCTGTAGTTCAGTAACATGTGTACCCACAGCAGTGAAAAGGCTGTGCTGCTGCAGTTCAGAAACAAGTGTACCAACTACAGTGAATAGGCTATGCTGCTGTTGCTGCAATTCTGGAACATGTGTGTTCAAGACAGTGAATAGACTATGCTGCTGCAGCTGTTGCAGGTCAGGAACATGAGTAGACAATAGTGTGAATAGTCTAACCTGCTGTTGTTGCTGCAGTTCAGCAAAATGTGTGCCCACTATAGTGAAAAGGCTATGCTACTGTTGCTACAGTTCAGGAAGATGTGCACACAGTACAGTGAATAAGCTATGCTGCTGCTGCAGTTTAGGAATGAGTGTATCCATTACAGTGGATAGGCTATACTGCTGCTGCTGCTCCTGAAGTTAAGAAACATCCATACTCACTACAGTGAAAAGGCTATGCTGTAGTTGCTGCAATTCAGAAACATGTGTACCCCCTGCAGTGAATAGGCTATGCTGCTGCTGCAGTTCAGGAACATCTGTACCCTTTGCAGTGAATAGGCTGTTCTGTTGGTGCTGCTGCAGTTCAGGAACACGTGTCCTCACTACAGTGAATAGGCTATGCTGCTGCTGCTGCCATTCAAGGACATGTGTACTCACTACAGTGAAAATGCTATGCTGCTGCAGAGGGTCAAGAAGATGTGTACCCAGTACAATGAAATGCTTTGCTGCTGCTGCTGCAGTTCAGGAACAAGTGTACCCACTACAGTGTATAGGCTATGCTGCTGCAGTTCTGCAACATGTGTATCCACTACAGTGAACAGAATATGCTGCTGCAGTTCAGGAACATATGCAACCTCTAGAAATAATTGCCGATGCAGCTGCTGCTGCAGTTCAGGAACATTTCTACCTACTACACTGAACAGGCTGTGCAGCTGCTGCTGCAGTTCAGTAACATGTGTACCCACTACAGTGAATGGCTATTCTGAGGCTGCTCCAGTTCAGGAACATGTGCACCAACTTCAGGGAATAAATAGACTATGATGCTGCTGCAGTTCAGGAAAATCTGTAACCACTACAGTGAAAAGGCTATTCTGAAGCAGTTCAGGAAGATGAGTATCCATTACAGTGGATAAGCTATGCTGATATAGTTCAGGAACATGTGTACTCACTACAGTGGGAAGGCTATGCTCCTGCTGCAGTTCAGGAACATCTATACTCACTACATTGAAAAGGATATGCTGCTGCTGCAATTCAGAAACATGTGTACCCAATACAGTAAATGGGTTATGTTGCTACAGTTCAGGAACACGTGCACCCACTACAGTGAATAGGCTATTCTGCTGCTGCTGCTGCAGTTCAGTAACACATGTATCCACTACAGTGAATAGACTAAGATGATGATGCTGCATTTCAGGACACGTGTACCCACTACTGTGAATAGGCTATGCTGCTTCTGCCAGTTAGGAACATGTGTACGTTCTACAGTGAATAGCTTAGGCTGCTGCTGCTACTGCATATGAGGAAAAAATCTACCCAACTAGAGTGAATGGGCTATGGTGCTGCTACTGCAGTTCAGGAACAGGTGTCCCCACTAAAGTGAATAAGCAATGCAGGAACATGAGTACACAATAGGGTGAATAGTCTAACCTGTTGCTGCTGCAGTTCAGGAAAATAGGTACCCACTACAGTGAATAGGCAATGCTGTTGCCACTGCAGTTCAGGAAGATGTGCACCCAGTAAAGTGAATAGGCTTTGCTACTGCAGCATTTTAGGAACATGTGTACCCACTACAGTGGATAGGCTATGCTGCTGCAGATCAGGAACATGTCTACCCACTACAAATTATAGGCTATGCTGCTGCTGCTGCAGTTTAGGAACATCTGTACTCATACCAATGAAATGCCTATGCTGTCACTGCTGCAATTCAGAAAGATGTGTACCCCCTACAGTGAGCAGACTATGCTGCTGTTGCATTTCAGGAACATGTGAACCCACTGCAGGGAATGGCCTATGCTGCTGCAGTTCAGGAACATGTGTGCCCTCTGGAGTGACTACACTGTTCTGTTGCTGCTGCTACAATTCAGGAACATGTGTACCCACTACATTGAATAGGCTATACTGTTGCTGCAGTTCAGGAACATGTGTACCCACTACAGTGAATAGGCTCTGCTGCTGCCATTCAGGAACATGTGTACCTTCTACAGTTAATAGGCTATGCTTTTGCTGCTACAGCATTTGATTAACAAATGTACCCACTTCAGTTAATAGGCTATGCTGCTGCTGATGCAGTTCAGGAGCATGTGTACCCACTACAGTGAATAGGCTATGCTGCTGCTGCTGCCATTCTGGAACATGTGTACCCAAGAAAGTGAACAGGCTATGCTGCTGCTGTTGCAGTTCAGGAACATCAGTATTCAATAGGGTGAATTGAAGAACCTGTTGCTGTTGCAGTTCAGAAAATGGTACACTCACTGCAGTGAATAGGCAATGCTGTTGCAACTTTATTCAGGAAGATGTGCACCCGCTAAAGTGAATAGGCTTTGTTGCTGCAGCTGCATTTTAGGTACATGCTTACCCACTACATTGTATAGGCTATGCTGCTGCTGCAGCTCAGGAACATCTGTACTCATTACAGTGAAAAGCCTATGCTGTTGCTGCTGCAATTCAGGAAAATCTGTACCCCCTACATTGAGCAGGGAATGATGCTGTTGCATTTCAGGAATATATGTACCCACTGCAGTGAATGGGCTATGCTGCTACAGTTCGGAACATGTGTACCCTCTGCATTGAACATGCTATTCTGCTGCTGCAGTTCAGGAACATGTGGACCTACTATGGTGAATAAGCTATGTTGCTGCTTCTACAGCATTTGAGGAACAAATGTACCCACTAGAATGAATATGCTATGTTGCTGCTGCTGCTGGAGTTCAGGAACATGTGTATCCACAGCAGTTAATAGGCTATGCTGCTGCTGCAGTTCAGGGACGTGTGTATCTACTACAGTGAATAGGATATGCTGCTGCTGCTGCTGCAGTTCAGAAACTTGTGTTCCCCTTACAGTAAATGGGCTAGGCTACTGCTGCTGCAGTTGAGGAACATATGTACCACCCACAGTGAATATGCTATGTTGCTGCTGCGGCAGTAAAGGAACATGTGCAACCCCTACAGTGAATATTCTATGCTGCTGCTGCAGTTCAGGAACAGGTGTACTCATTACTGTGAAAAGGTTAAGCTGCTGCTGCTGCAGTTCAGGAACTTGTGTAACCACTACAGTGAATGGGCTATTCTGCTGCTGCTACAGTTCAGGAACATGTTTACCTAATACTATGAATTGGCTATGCTGCTGCTACTGCAGTTCTGGAACATATGTGCCTCTACAGTGAATGGGCTATGCTACTGCTGCAGTAATTTAGGAACATGTGTACCCACAACTGTGAATAGGCTATGCTGCAACTTCAGCTGAGTAAGACATGTACCCACTAGAATGAATATGCTATGCTGCTGCTGCTGCAGTTCTGGAACATGTGCCACAACTGCAGGGAATATGCTATGCTGCAGCTGCTGTTCAAGACATCTGTACCCGCTACTGTGAAAAGCTATGCTGCTGCTGCTGCCGTTCAGGAATATGTGTGCCCACTACAGTGAATAGGCTTTGCTGCTGCTGCTGTAGTTCAGTAACGTGTACCCACAGCAGTGAAAAGGCTGTGCTGCTGCAGTTCAGGAACAAGTGTACCAACTACAGTGAATAGGCTATGCTGCTGTTGCTACAGTTCAGGAAGATATGCACACAGTACAGTGAATAAGCTATGCTGCTGCTGTTGTTTAGGAACATGTGTATCCACTACAGTGGATAGGCTATACTGCTGCTGCTGCTCCTGCAGTTCAGGAACATCCATACTCACTGCAGTGAAAAGGCTATGCTGTAGTTGCTGCAATTCAGGAACATGTGTACCCCCTTCAGTGAATAAGCTATGCTGCTGCAGTTCATGAGCACCTGTACCCTCTGCAGTGAATAGGCTGTTCTGTTGGTACTGCTGCAGTTCAGGAACATGTGTACCCACTACAGTGAATAGGCTATGCTGCTGCTCCTGCTGCAGTTCAAGAACATATGTACCCACTAATGTGAATAGGCTGCTGCTGCTGCTGCTGCCATTCAAGGACTTATGTACTCACTACAGTGAATAGGCTATGCTGCTGCTTCTACTGCATTTGAGGAACAAATTTACCCACTAGAGTGAATAGGCTATGCTGCTGCTGCTGCAGTTCCGGAAAATGTGCCCCCACTAGAGTAAATAGGCTATGCAGCTACTGCTGCTGCAGTTCAGGAACATGTTTACCCACTACAGGGAAAAAGCTATGGTGCTGCTGCTGCAGTTCTGGAACATGTGCACCCACTAATATGAATAGGCTATGTTGTTGTGAATGTAGTTCAGTAACATGTGTACCCACTTCAGTGAATAGGCTATTTTGCTGCCACTGCAATTCAGGAGCATGTGTATGCATTACAGTGAATATGCTATGCTGCTGCTGCAGCTGAGTAACATGTGTACTCACTACAGTATATAGGCTGTGCTACTGCTTCTACTGCATTTGAGGAACAAATGTACCCACTAGAATGAATAGGCTATGCTGCTGCTGCTGCAGTTCAAGAACATGTGTCCCCAATAGAGTAAATATAATATGCGACTATTGCTGCTGCATTTCAGGAAGATGTGCAACAACTACAGGGAATAGACTATGCTGCTGCTGCAGTTCAGTAACATCTCTACACACTAAAGTGAAAATGCTATGCTGATACTGCTGCAGTTCAGGAAGATGTGTACCAAGTACAGTGAATAAGCTATGCTACTGCTGCTACTGTAGTTCAGCAACATCTATAACCACAAGAGTGACCGGGTTATGCTGTTCCTGCTGCAGTTCAGGAACATGTGACCCACTGGAGTGAATAGGCTATGCTGCTGCAGATCAGGAACATGTAAACCCACTACAGTGCATAGGCTACGTTGCTGCTGCTGCGGTTCAGGAACATGTGTACTCACTACAGTGTATAGGCTATGCTGCTGCAGTTCAGGAACATGTGTATCCACTACAGTGAACAAAATATGTTGCTGCTGCTGCAGTTCAGGAACATATGCAACCTCTAGAAATAATTGCCGATGCAGCTGCTGCTGCAGTTCAGGAACATTTCTACCTACTACACTGAACAGGCTGTGCAGCTGCTGCTGCAGTTTAGTAACATGTGTACCCACTACAGTGAATGGCTATTCTGAGGCTGCTGCAGTTCAGGAACATGGGGACCAATTTCAGGGAATAGGCTATGATACTGCTGCAGTTCAGGAAAATCTGTACCCACTACAGTGAAAAGGCTATTCTGCTGCAGTTCAGGAAGATAAGTATCCATTACAGTGGATAAGCTATGCTGATGCGTTTCAGGAACATGTGTACCCACTGCAGTGAGAAGGATATGCTTCTACTGCAGTTCAGGTACATCTATACTCACTACATTGAAAAGGATATGGTGCTGCAATTCAGAAACATGTGTACTCAATACAGTAAATTGGCTATGCTGCTACAGTTCAGGAACATGTGTACCCACTACAGAGAGAATGCTATTCTGCTGCTGCAGTTCACTAACGTGTATCCACTACAGTGAATAGACTATGATGATGATGCTGCATTTCAGGACATGTGTACCCACTACTGTGAATAGGCTATGCTGCCTCTGCTGGTTAGGAACATGTGTACGTTCTACAGTGAATAGCCTAGGCTGCTGCTGCTACTGCATATGAGGAACAAATCTACCCACTAGAGTGAATGGGCTAAGGTGCTGCTACTGCAGTTCAGGAACAGGTGTCCCCACTAGAGTGAATAGGCAATGCAGGAACACAAGTACACAATGGGGTAAATAGTCTAACCTGCTGCTGCTGCAGTTCAGGAAAATATGTACCCATTACAGTGAATAGGCAATGCTGTTGTCTCTGCAGTTCAGGAAGATGTGCACCCAGTAAAGTGAATAGGCTTTGCTGCTGCAGCATTTTCGGAACATGTGTACCCACTACAGTGGATAGGCTATGCTATTGCAGTTCAGAAAAAACTGATAGGCTATGCCGCTGCTGCTGCAGTTTAGGAACATCTGTGCTCATAACAATGAAAAGCCTATGCTGTCTCTGCTGCAATTCAGAAAGATGTGTACCCCCTACAGTGAGCAGGGTATGCTGCTGTTGCATTTCAGGAACATGTGTACCCACTGCAGAGAATGTGCTATTCTGCTGCAGTTCAGGAACATGTGCACCCACTACATTGAATAGGCTATGCTGTTGCTGCAGTTCAGGAACATGTGTACCCACTACAGTGAATAGGCTATGCTGCTGCCGTTCAGGAACATGTGTACCTTCTACAGTTAATAGGCTATGCTGTTGCTGCTACAGCATTTTATTAACAAATGTACCCACTTCAGTGAATAGGCTATGCTGCTGCTGATGCAGTTCAGGAGCATGTGTACCCACTACAGTGAATAGCCTATGCTGCTGCTGCTGCCATTCTGGAACATGTGTACCCAAGAAAGTGAACAGGCTATGCTGCTGCTGTTGCAGTTCAGGAACATCAGTATTCAATAGGGTGAATTGAAGAACCTGTTGCTGTTGCAGTTCAGGAAACTGTACACTCACTGCAGTGAATAGGCAATGCTGTTGCACCTTTATTCAGGAAGATGTGCACCCGGTAAAGTGAAAAGTCTTTGTTGCTGCAGCTGCATTCTAGGTACATGCATACCCACTACAGTGTATAGGCTATGCTGCTGCTGCAGTTCAGGAACATCTGAACTCATTACAGTGAAAAGCCTATGCTGTTGGTGCTGCAATTCAGGAAAATCTGTACCCCATACAGTGAGCAGGGAATGATGCTGTTGCATTTCAGAAATATGTGTACCCACTGCAGTAAATGGGCTATACTGCTGCAGTTCAGAACATGTGTACCCTCTGCATTGAACATGCTCTTCTGCTGCTGCAGTTCAGGAACATCTGGACCCACTATGGTGAATAAGCTATGCTGCTGCTTCTACAGCATTTGAGGAACAAATGTACCCACTAGAGTGAATAGGCTATGTTGCTGGTGCTGGAATTCAGGAACATGTGTATCCACTGCAGTTAATAGGCTATGCTGCTGCTGCAGTTCAGGGACGTGTGTATCTACTACAGTGAATAGGATATGCTGCTTCTGCTGCAGTTCAGAAACTTGTGTTCCCCTTACAGTAAATGGGCTAGGCTACTGCTGCAGTTGAGGAACATATGTACCACTCACAGTGAATATGCTATGTTGCTGCTGTGGCAGTAAAGGAACATGTGCAACCCCTACAGTGAATATTCTATGCTGCTGCTGCAGTTCAGGAACAGGTGTACTCACTACTGTGAAAAGGTTAAGCTGCTGCTGCTGCAGTTCAGGAACTTGTGTAACCACTACAGTGAATGGGCTATTCTGCTACTGCTGCTACAGTTCAGGAACATGTTTACCCAATGCTATGAATTGGCTGTGCTGCTGCTACTGCTGTTCTGGAACATATGTGCCTACTACAGTGAATGGGCTATGCTACTGCTGCAGTAATTTAGGAAAATGTGTACCCACAACAGTGAAAAGGCTATGCTGCTGCTGCCGCAGTTCAGGAACATGTGTACCCACAACTGTGAATAGGCTATGCTGCTACTTCAGCTGAGTAAGACATGTACCCACTAGAATGAATAGGCTATGCTGCTGCTGCAGTTCAGGAACATGTGCCACAACTGCAGGGAAGAGGCTATGCTGCTGCTGCCGTTCAGGACATCTGTACCCACTACTGTGAAAAGCTATGCTGCTGCTGCTGCCGTTCAGGAATATGTGTACCCACTAGAGTGAATAGGCTTTGCTACTGCTGCTGCAGTTCAGGAAAAAGTGTACCAACTACAGTGAATAGGCTATGCTGCTGTTGCTGCCATTCTGGAACATGTGTGTTCAAGACAGTGAATAGGCTATGCTGCTGCAGCTGTTGAAGGTCAGAAACATGAGTGGACAATAGTGTGAATAGTCCAACCTGCTGTTGCTGCTGCAGTTCAGCAAAATGTGTACCCATTATAGTGAAAAGGCTATGGTGCTGTTGCTACAGTTCAGGAAGATGTGCACACAGTACAGTGAATAAGCTTTGCTGCTGCTGCAGTTTAGGAATGTGTATCCACTACATTGGATAGGCTATACTGCTGCTCCTGCAGTTCAGGAACATCCATATTCCCTACAGTGAAAAGGCTATGCTGTAGTTGCTACAATTCAGGAACATGTGTACCCCCTACAGTGAATAAGCTATGCTGCTACAGTCCAGGAGCATCTGCACCCTCTGCAGTGAATAGGCTGTTCTGTTGGTGCTGCTGCAGTTCAGGAACATGTGTACCCACTACAGTGAATAGGCTATGCTGCTGCTGCAGATCAAGAACATATGTACCCACTAATGTGAATAGACTATGGTGCTGCTGCTGCCATTCAAGGACATATGTACTCACTACAGTGAATAGGCTATGCTGCTGCTTCTACCGCATTTGAGGAACAAATGTACCCACTAGAGTGAATAGGCTATGCTACTGCAGCTGCAGTTCAGGAACATGTGCCCCCACTAGAGTAAATAGGCTATGCAGCTACTGCTGCTGCAGTTCAGGAACATGTTTACCCACCACATGGAATAAGCTATGGTGCTGCTGCTGCAGTTCTGGAACATGTGTACCCACTAATATGAATAGGCTATGCTGTTGCAAATGTAGTTCAGTAACATGTGTACCCACTTCAGTGAATAGGCTATTTTGCTGCCACTGCAATTTAGGAGCATGTGTATGGATTACAGTGAATATGCTATGCTGCTGCTGCAGCTGAGTAACGTGTACTCACTACAGTATATAGGCTATGCTACTGCTTCTACTGCATTTGAGGAACAAATGTACCCACTAGAATGAATAGGCTCTGCTGCTGCTGCAGTTCAAGAACATGTGTCCCCAATAGAGTAAATATACAATGCTGCCATTGCTGCTGCATTTCAGGAAGATGTGCAACAACTACAGAGAATAGACTATGCTACTGCTGCTACTGTAGTTCAGCAACATCTGCAACCAAAAGAGTGACCAGGTTATGCTGTTCCTGCTGCAGTTCAGGAACATGTGACCCACTGGAGTGAATAGGCTATGCTGCTGCTGCTGCAGATCAGCAACATGTAAACCCACTACAGTGCATAGGCTACGCTGCTGCTGTAGTTCAGGAACATGTCTACCCACTACAGTGAAAATGCTATACTGCTGCTGAGGGTCAAGAATATGTGTACCCAGTACAGTGAAATGCTTTGCTGCTGCTGCTGCAGTTCAGGAACATGTGTACCCACTATAGTGTATAGGCTATGCTGCTGCAGTTCAGGAACATGTGCATCCACTACAGTGAACAAAATATGCTGCTGCTGCTGCAGTTCAGGAACATATGCAACCTCTAGAAATAATTGCCTATGCAGCTTCTGCTGCAGTTTAGTAACATTTCTATCTACTACACTGAACAGGCTGTGCAGCTGCTGGTGCAGTTCAGTAACATGTGTACCCACTACAGTGAATGGCTATTCCGAGGCTGCTGCAGTTCAGGAACATGTGCACCAATTTCAGGGAATAAGCTATGATACTGCTGCAGTTCAGGAAAATCTGTACCCACTACAGTGAAAAGGCTATTCTGCTGCAGTTCAGGAAGATGAGTATTCATTACAGTGGATAAGCTATGCTGATGCAGTTCAGGAACATGTGTACCCATTACAGTGAGAAGGCTATGCTTCTACTGCAGTTCAGGAACATCTATACTCTCTACTTTGAAAAGGATATGGTGCAATTCAGAAACATGTGTACCCAATACAGTAAACTGGCTATGCTGCTACAGTTCAGGAACATGTGTACCCACTACAGTGAATAGGCTATTCTGCTGCTGCTGCAGTTCAGTAACATGTGTATCCACTACAGTGAATAGACTATGATGATGATGCTGCATTTCAGGACACATGTACCCACTACTGTGAATAGGCTATGCTGCTTCGGCCATTTAGGAACATGTGTACGCTCTACAGTGAATAGCTTAGGCTGCTGCTGCTATGGTGTATGAAGAGCAAATCTACCCACTAGACTGAATGGGCTAAGGTGCTGCTACTGCAGTTCAGGAACAGGTGTCCCCATTAGAGTGAATAGGCAATGCAGGAACACAAGTACACAATGGGGTGAATAGTCTAACCTGCTGCTGCTGCAGTTCAGGAAAATATGTACCCACTACAGTGAATAGGCAATGCTGTTGTCACTGCAGTTCAGGAAGATGTGCACCCAGTAAAGTGAATAGGCTTTGCTGCTGCAGCATTTTAGGAACATGTGTACCCACTACAGTGGATAGGCTATGCTGCTGCAGTTCAGAAACATGTCTACCCACTACAAATGATAGGCTATGCTGCTGCTGCTGCAGTTTAGGAACATCTGTACTCATAACAATGAAAAGCCAATGCTGTTTCTGCTGCAATTCAGAAAAATGTGTACCCCCTACAGTGAGCAGGTTATGCTGCTGTTGCATTTCAGGAACATGTGTACCCACTGCAGAGAATGCGCTATGCTGCTGCAGTTCAGGAAAATGTGTACCCACTACATTGAATAGGCTATGCTGCTGCTGCCATTCAGGAACATGTGTACCCACTACAGTGAATAGGCTATGCTGCTGCTGCTGCCATTCAGGAACATATGTGCCCACTACAGTGAGGCTATGCTGCTGCTTCTGCCATTCAGGAACATGTGTACCTTCTACAGTTAATAGGCTATGCTGTTGCTGCTACAGCATTTGATTAACAAATGTACCCACTAGAGTCAATAGGCTATGCTGCTGATGCTGCATTTCTGGAACATGTCCCCACTACAGTGAATAGGCTATGCTGCTGCTGCTGCATGTCAGGAAGATGTGCACCCCATCTATTGAATTGGCTATACTGCTGCTGCAGTTTCGGAATGTGTATACCCACAATATTGGACAGACTATGCTGCTGCAGTTCAGGAACGTCTACCCACTACAATGGATAAGCTATGCTGCTGCTGCAGTTCATGGACATGTGCACCCACTAGAGTGAATAGGCTACACTGCTACTGCTGCTGCAGTTCAAGAACATGTGTACCCTCTACAGTAAGTAAGCTATGCTGCTGCTTCATTATAGGTTCATAGGTTCATAGGTTTATACTAGGCTATCTGCCCTAAGGCATTTATAAGCCTAGCCCAAATTTTTGTGGCTTACGCCACCCCTTATATGAAAAAATACTGTGCCCATTAGTTTGTTGTGCCTCTGTCCAGCAGTGACACAGAGATGATTCCCGGGATAAACCTACGATCTCCCATCCACAGGTCAAGATTTCTCTTGAACAGAGCCAGCGAGGTGCTCTGCCTCACATGGACCAGGATTTTATTCCACAGCATAGGGAGTCTCTGAGTGATAAATCTATCCCTCCAGCACATCCTATTTATATCTGTGCTAAGGTTTAAGTTGCTTGCTCTAGTGGTTTTGGTGGATTTGGATTTTTTGAGGTGGAGCATGTCCATTAATTCCGGGTTGGACATGGCCTTATATGTCAGGCACATGTCACCTCTGAGCAGACGGTATGCAACTGAATAGAGCTGGAGTTTCTTCAATCTGGCAGCATATGACAGATTTTGGAGTCCCTTTATCCTTTTGGTGAGGAACTTTTGGGGTCTCTCCAATTGCTGCAGATGTCGGGTGAGATACATCCTGAATGGGGCATTGTACTCGATCATTGGTCTGATAAGTGAAGAGTACAGGGGAACAATGACCTCACTAGATCTGGATGTGAATCCCTTCATGATCAGGCGGGCAATGTAGAAGGTCTTTCTAACCACTTTAGCAACGTGAGTGTCAAAAGAAAGGCCACTGTCAACCTGGGTCCCCAGGTCCCTGATAACCTCTTCTGTGCTTAGTGGATTGCCACCTATATGGTAGCTTGGGGTTACCTTGTTTTTCCCAAAGGGTATGACTATGCATTTTTTGGCGTTTAACTTCAGGCCATGGCTCTGGCACCAGCTATCTGTTTCCGTGAGTCCCTTCTGAAGGATATCCGTGTCCGATGCACTTTCCACTATGGCGCCCAGTTTGCAGTCGTCAGCAAACTTTGTCAGCCAAAGTCCTCCCATGTTGGCCTGTACTTCTGAGAAGTAGATGCCAAACAATAGGGGGCCAAGGACTGAGCCCTGTGGGACACCACTTGTGACCGGCTTGGAGTCTGACATAGCGTCAGCAACTCTAACCCTGTGGGTTCTGTCCTTAAGCCAGTTTGCAACCCATCTTGTGAAATATGGGTTTACATTTAAGCTGGTAAGTTTTTCTACAATACCCGAGTGGGGTATTGTGTCAAAAGCCTTTTCAAGGTCAAGGTAGGCTGTATGGACTGCCTTTCCCTCATCAATGGCCTTGGTGACTGTTTCAAAGAAGTCGACCAAGTTCAAAAGGCATGATCTGCCCTTGACGAAGCCAAACTGGGTCGGGTCCAATGTCTGCAAGTCCCCTATATCTTTGTTTATGAGCTCCATTATGATCCTCTCCATAGCTTTGCAGACTAGACTTGTTAAGCTTATGGGGTGGTAATTACCAGGGTCCGTAGAGGCACCGCCTTTGTGGAGTGGGACCACAGTTGCCGTACGCCACTCCTTGGGCACGTATTCTGTGGTAAGGCTGAGATTAAACAGCTGCCTTATGTGCGGGTTTAATTCCTCATTTAGCTCGTGTAGCACACAGCCAGGGACACCATCCGGTCCCATTGATGGTGTGTTTTTAGCTTTAGAGAGAGCAGCTTTCTCCTGCGCATTTGAGATGTCTGGGAGGCTATACTCCGCTGGGATAGTTATCTCTCCTTTAGGGGGGGAGAGGGGGGTGAAGTTTGCACTGAACCTGTCTGCCAGTATGTTGGCAATGTTTGTGGGTTCAGTGATTTTTGTATCATTTTGGACTAATTCTGAGCATATCTGGGAGTTTCCACCCAGGTTCCTAACATAGCTGAAAAAGGCCTTATGATTTTCCTTTGAATCCATGGCAATTTTTCTCTCAAAATTGGCCTTAGTTGATTTTATTAGTGCTCGTATTTTTTTACTAATAATGATCAGGGGTGACTTCCCTTTTATGGATTTTGTTCTATCATGTAATAGCTTTCTCCTCTTATTGTAAAGTTTGTTAATGGCTGGGGTCCACCAGACTGGACGTTTGCCCTTTGTGGAAAGAGTCTTGGTTTTATTTGGGATTGCCTGATCCATGCAGTCCTGGAGGTGTTCATAGAAGGCATTTGTAAGGGCTTCCACAGCTTGGGTTGTGGTTTCCACTGGCTCAGGGGCCTTGAAGGATACCACACCAGTCTTGAGTAGTGTGAAGTTTGCTTTATAGAAGTTCTTCACTGTGGTCTTTTTTGTTTGGGGTGGGCGGGATGTGGATTTCCAGTGAGATTAGTTTATGATCAGATCTCACCAATGAGGGATATACTTCGGTGTGGAGCATTTTGTCCCCATGTTTGTGATAATGAGATCTAGTATATTTTCTCCTCTCGTGGGAACAGTGACTAGCTGTTCCATGGCATTTGAATTTATGAACTCCAGGAACCGTTGGGCTAGAAAGTTAGGGCTTGAGTAATGTTCCCAGTCTATATTCGGTAGTTGAAGTCACCCAATATGATGGTGTTTGGAGATACATTTATACCCTCCAGTGTCTTCAGGAAGGCTGTGTGGGGTTCCTGAGTTTGAGAGGGTGGCCTGTAGCATGCTACAATTTGTAGAGCAGTTTTGCCTATGGTTAGTTGCACCTGGATGGTTTCCGAAGCTTCGTGCATTGCCACCAACCTGGAGGTGTGGGTATCCTTTATGAATATGGATACACCCCCTCCTTTTGTGGTGTGGTCCGGGTTTTGGGGCCAGAACGCATGATATGAGGTAAAACCTAATAGTGCCGGGGTGCTCTCAGGAGCCTTGAACCAGGTTTCAGTTACAGCACATACATCGATGTTCTCCATACTGAGAAGGGCCTCGAGTGCATGCATTTTGAGATTTAGACTTCTGGCATTGAGCAGCATTACCCTCAGTTTCTTCCCATTTTTGTTTTCTAGGGTGGTAGGTTTAGAATGTGAGCCTTGCCTAAAAAAGGCACTATGGGGGTGGCAAGAGCCTTAGCCAATATCCGGAATCCCAGGGGTGACAGGTGCAAGCCATCCCTTGCAAAGCAGCGTGGCTTGTCTAGCATGTCATCCCAGGCAGACAGGCACTGGATCCCCTTTGAATGACACCAGACATTAAGCCAATTGTTAAAGCTGATCATCTTATCTCTATATTGTGGCATCATTCTTGGTGAAGGAAGGATACTGCTCAGGGTCAGAGTCATACCTGCCTGGGCTACATAATCAGAGAGCTCCTCTATGTCTCTTTTCATGTAGTCCAGGGAGGTATGTCTCAGGTCGTTCACACCAGCATGGACAATGACTGTGTCATATTTGTACTTGCCGTGGAGTGACCCAAGTGCTAGTGTTATGTGGTTGATTCTAGTGCCCGATAGGCAGCTTACTGTGACCCTCTCCTTGTTCAGCCTGGTGAGTGGGACGTCAGTGTGTCTGACTATGGAGTCACCTATGACAAGTATGTTTGGTGTTGTATTTGGCCTTAAGGGCTGTGACTGCTTTGCACACTGATTTTGTGGTTTATGTGTTGCTTGTGGGGTGTCTTGAGGTAGCAGTTGTTTGGGTGTCTGCTTTGGAGGCCTCTGCTGTTTAGGTAAATTTTTACTCAGAGCCTCCGAGTATGTCTTTGTGTGTTTATGTGTTTGATTCAGTGGTGTGGTAGCATTATGTGAGGCTGGTTTTGTGGTGTGTGTAGTTGCCTTCTCCTCCTGTCTGGTCTTGCCAGTCCTGAGTTGAGAGAGCTCAGCCTCCAGTTTGGCTAAATAGCTGCATCTCTTGCAAGTATTTGTGTTATTTGGGAGGAGGAGAGGGTTGTCTGTGTACATGAGGCAGTTATAACATTGCCTCAAGATTCCCAGCTTCACCAGCTGGACCGGAGAGGAGATTGACAACTGACCTTTGGACATGCTAGAATAATATTGGGAATTCCTTAATAATTGAAAACAAGGGCCAGTGGGGAGTGAGGGTGTAGTGCTTTTAATTTTTAGTGCTGACTTATATAATTGCTTTAGTGAGCAAGTGCCAGGTAACTTGAGTGCAATGTGTTACAAGTAACTAAATGCAAAAACGACAAACAGTAACTTTCAAGTGAAACAAGGAACTAGTACAGTAAGCAATGCAGATATCACTAGTGATCCACAGAAGCGCTGAGAAGCCGCGTATTAGGTGGAATTAGCTTCCGGGAAATAACAAGCAAACAAACAACAAGCATATAAACAAAGCTAGATTCAGCAGGCCTGGATCTAGTCTATGCTAGAGCAAACAAGGTGTACCAATTTCAGTAAGATACAGTTCAAATATTCAGGCACTATAAACCTCTAACCAGAAATTCCCAGCTCAGAAGGGCAGAGTCCAGCCTCTTCTCCCACAAGAGTGCAGACCACGAACCTTCTTAATGTAAAATAACTGGCCTGAAGCCCAAGTGCCTAAACCAGAACTAATACCCTTGGACACTGGGCTCTCAATCAGCAATTCCCAACTTAGAATGATGAAAGCTACCTGTCCTGCCACCACAGTGCTTGCCACAAACCTTCCTAATGTAAAACAACTGGTCTGAAGCCCAAGTGCTTAATCCAAAAGACTTAGAATGATAGCTACACTTTAATCAAGTTACAACCAAGCAATAATAAATACAATTGAATACTTTAGAGAATGTCTGGATTAGTGCTCAAGTTACACAAACAAAGCTAGATCCAGCAGGCCCAAATCCAGTCTATGCCACAGCAAACAAGGCGCACCAACTTTGGTAAGAAGCAGTTCAGATATGCATGCACTATAAGCCTTTAACCAGAAATTCCCAGCTCAGAAGGGCAGAGTCCAGCCTCTCCTCCCGCAAGAGTGCAGACCACGAACCCTCTTAATGTAAAATAACTGGCCTGAAAGCCCAAGTGCTTAAACCAGAATTAATACACTTTTAGAATAACAGACACTGAGCCCTCAATCAGCAGTTCCCAACCTAGAAGGATGTAAGCTACCTGTTCTGCCACAACAGTGCAGACCACAAACCCTCTCAGTGCAAAACAACTGGTCCGAAGCCCAAGTGTTTAAACCAAAAGGCTTAGAATGAGTTACACCAAGAAGTAATAAATACAACTGAGTATTTTTAAGATGATGCAAAAGTAAAATGAAGTAGGTAGAAACACAAGTACAATAAAAGCAGATACATTTTTTTTTTTTTTTTTTTTTATCTGAACAAGTGCTGAGATCAAAGAAACAGATTTGAGTGCTGAAACTAGAAAACTGGCTAGTTATAAGAAAAAAAAAACAAGATAGAAGGCTTCCCTCAAATACAGAAGGGCTCGGGGGCTCAGAAGCCCACAAATAGTCTAGACCACTTAACAGGAAAGGCAGGAAATAAGCTTAATTGTTTTTTTTTTTTTTTTTTGTCTGTTTCCCAGATGCTCTCTTTGTACACAGTAGGAGTGCCTGAAATCAGAATATGATCTCACTGCACTCAGTTGAATGAGCAAATGAGATGGGCCCAGAGGCAGGCTGAGGGGCGGGCAGTTTCAAGGCCACTAAGATTAACACCAAAACAAAAACAGGGAGGGTGGGTGGAAATAACTGAAGAGCAGATTAACTGCCACTTGAGTTAAATATTCCTTCAACACAGTTTAAATCAAATTAAATACTGTATTTTTTTAAAAAAAAGTGCAGATAAAGAAAGGTACTTAAATGTTCTTATACGTCCAGTTGAATATAACAAAGTTCTTAGCCGGCCAAAGCTGAGGTTTTTAAGCAGGAAATAATTCACAATGCACCACTTAAAAAGGCAAGGACAGGAAATCAAAGAATGTGGCTACCCCCACACCTGTAATTACTAGCAAATAATACACTAGCTTCAGTTCAAGTTACTGAAGAGCAGATTAACTGCCACTTGAGTTAAATATTCCTTCAACACAGTTTAAATCAAATTAAATACTGTATTATTTTTAAAAAAAGTGCAGATAAAGGTACTTAAATTCTCTTATACGTCCAGTTGAATATAACCAAGTTCTTAGCCAGCCAAAGCTGAGGTTTTTAAGCAGGAAATATTTCACAATGCACCACTTAAAAAGGCAAGGACAGGAAATCAAAGAATGTGGCTACCCCCACACCTGTAATTACTAGAAAATAACACACTAGCTTCAGTTCAAGTTACTGAAGAGCAGATTAACTGCCACTTGAGTTAAATATTCCTTCAACACAGTTTAAATCAAATTAAATACTGTATTTTTTTAAAAAAAAAGTGCAGATAAAGGTACTTAAATTCTCTTATACGTCCAGTTGAATATAACTAAGTTCTTAGCCGGCCAAAGCTGAGGTTTTTAAGCAGGAAATATTTCACAATGCACCACTTAAAAAGGCAAGGACAGGAAATCAAAGAATGTGGCTACCCCACACACCTGTAATTACTAGCAAATAACACACTAGCTTCAGTTCAAGTTACTGAAGAGCAGATTAACTGCCACTTGAGTTAAATATTCCTTCAACACAGTTTAAATCAAATTAAATACTGTATTTTTTTTTAAAAAAGTGCAGATAAAGAAAGGTACTTAAATTCTCTTATACGTCCAGTTGAATATAACCAAGTTCTTACAGCCAAAGCTGAGGTTTTTAAGGAACATGTGTACCCATTACAGTGAATAGGCTATTTTGCTGCTGCTGCTGCTGCATTTCAGGAATGTGTCTACCCTCTACAGTGAGTAGGCCGTGCTGCTTCTGCTGCTGCAGTTCAGGAACATGTGTATCCACTATAGTGACAAGGCTATCCTGCTGCTGCAGTTCAGGAACATGTGTGCTCACTTCTGTGAAAAGGCAATGCTGCTGCGTGTACAATTCAGGAAAATGTGTAGCCACTAAAGTGAATATGCTATGCTGCTGCAGTCAGGAAGATGTGTACCCACTACAGTGAATAGGTTATGCTGTTGATGTTGCTGCTGCTGCTGTAGTTCAGGATCATGTGTACGCACTACTGTGTACTGGCTATGCTGCAGCTGCTGCAGTTCAGGAATTTGTGTCCCCACTACAGTGAATAGGGTATGCTGCTGCTGCTGCAGTTCAGGAACATGTGTACCTACTATAGTGAACAGGATATGCTGCTACTGCTGCAGTTCAGGAAATTATGTTCCCCTTAGAGTTAATAGGCTAGGCTGCTGCTGCTGCTGCATTTGAGGAACATATGTAACCACTACAGTGATTAGGCTATATAGCTGGTACGGCAGTACAGGAACATGTGCATCCACTACAGTGAAAACGCTATGCTGCTGCTGCAGCAGTTCACGAACATGTGTACCCACTACAGTGAATAGTCTATTCTGCAGCAGTTCAGGCACTAGTGTACCCACTACAGTGAATATGCTATGCTGATGCTGTTGCAGTTAAGGAACATGTGCACCCACTACTATGAATAGGCTATTTTGCTGCTGCTGCAATTCAGGAACATGTATACCCATTACAGTGAATAGGCTATGCTGCTGCTGCATTTCAGAAACATGCGCATAAACTACAGTAAATAGACTATGCTGCTCCTGCAGTTCAGGAACATCTATACCCACTACAGTGAAAACCCTATGCTGCTACTGCTACAGTTCAGGAAGATGTGTACCCATTACAGTGCATAGGGTATGTTTCTGCAGCTGCAGTTACACAACATATGTACCCTCTACAGTGGATAAGTTCACCTGCTACAGTGACTAGGCTATGCTGCTGCTGCTGGAGTTCAGCAACATATGCACCCGCTAGAGTGACTAGGTTATGCTGTTCCTTCTGCAATTCAGGAACAAGTGACCCACTATAGTGAATAGGCTATGCTGTTGCTGCAGTTCAAGAACATATGAACCAACTTCAGTGAATAGCCTATGCTGCTGGTGCTGCAGTTCAGGAAGATGTGTACCCAGTACAGTGAATAGGCTTTGCTGCTGCAGTTTAAGAACATGTATACCCACTACAGTGGATAGGCTATGCTGCTGTTCAGTAACATGTGTACCCTCTACCGTGAATAGACTATGCTGTTGCTGCTGCATTTCAGGAACTTGTGCACCAACTACAGGATATAGGCTATGCTGCTGCTTCTGTTCAGGAAAATATGTGCCCAGTATAGTGAAAAGGCTATGCTGCTGCTACTACAGTTCAGGAAAATGTGTACCCACGTCAGTGGTAAGCTATACTGCTATAGTTCAGTTACATGAGTACCCACTACAGTGAATAGGTTATACTGCTGCTGCAGTTCAAGAACACATGTATCCACTGCAGTGAATAGGCTATGTTGCTGCTGCAGTTTAGGAACATCTCTGCCCAGTATAGTGAAAAGGCTATGCTGCTGTTACTGCAGTTCAGGAAGTTGTGTATCCAGTACAGTGAATAGACTTTGCTTCTGCTGCTGCAGTTCAGAAAAAATGTTTACCCACTACAATGGATAAGCTATGCTGTTGCAGTTCAGGTACATGAGTACCTACTACAGTGAATAAATTATGCTGCTACTACTGCTGCAGTTCAGGAACACGTGTATCCATACAGTGAATAGGCCATGCTGCTGCTGCAGTTCAGCAACATCTCTACTAACTACAGTGAAAAAGCTATCCTGCAGCTGTAAAAAAGGAACATGTGTTCCCCCTACAGCTATGCTGCTGCTGCTGCAGTTCAGCAACATCTGTCCTCACTACAGTGAAAAAGCTATCCTGCAGCTGTAAAAAAGGAACATGTGTTCCCCCCTACAGTGAATCAGCTATGCTGCTGCTGCTGCAGTTCAGGAACATGTGTACCCACTACAGTGAATAGGCTATGCTGCTGCTGCGTTTCAGGAACATGTGTACCTTCTACAGTGAATAGGCTATGCTGCTGATGCTACTGCGTTGAGGAAATATTGTACCTACTAGAGTCAAAAGGCTATGCTTCTGTGTCTGCAGTTCAGGAACATGTGACACCACTAGAGTGAATAAGCTATTCTACTGCTGCTGCAGTTCAGGAACATGTGTACCCACTACAATGAATAGGCTATGCTGCTGCTGCTGCAGTTCAGGAACATGTGTACCCAATAGAGTGAATAGGCTACGCTGCTGCTGCAGTTCAGGAACATATGTTTCCACTACAGTGAATAGGCTATCCTGCTGCTGCAATTCAGGAACATGTGTACTCCCTACTGTGAAAAGCCAATGCTGCTGCTGCTACAATTCAGGAACATGTGTAGCCACTACAGTGAATATGCTATGTTGAAGCAGTCAGGAACATGTGCAGCAACTACAGTTGATAGGCTATTCTGCTGCTGCTGCAGTTGAGGAACATGTGTACCCACTACAGTGAATAGGCTATGCTGATGCTGCTGCCGTAGTTCAGGATCATGTCTGCGCACTACTGTGTATAGGTTATGCTGCAGCTGCTGCAGTTCAGTAACATGTGTCCCCACTACAGTGAACAGGCTTTGCTGATGCTGCTGCTGTTGTTCAGGAACATGTGTACCAACTACAGTGAATAGGCTAGGCTGCTGCTGCTGCATTTGAGGAACTTATGTAACCACTACAGTGAAAAAGCTATGTTTCTGCTGCTGCAATTCAGGAACGTGTGCAGGCACTACTGTGTATAGGCTATGCAGCAGCTACTGCAGTTCAGGAGCATGTGCCCCCACTAGAGTTAATAGGTTATGCTGATGCTGCTGCTGTAGTTCAGGAACATGTGTACGAACTATAGTGAATGGGCTATGCTGCTGATGCTGCAGTTCAGGAACATCTATACCCACTACAGTGAAAAAGCTATGCTGCTACTGCTGCAGCTCTGGATGATGTGTTCCCAGTATAATGAATAGGCTAGGCTTCTGTAGCTGCAGTTCAGGAACATGTGTACCCTCTACAGCACGTTTTGCTGCTGCAATTCAGGAACATGTTTACCTGCCACAATGAATAGGATATGCTGCTGCTGGAGTTCAGAAACATATGCACCCACTAGAATGACTAGGTTATGCTATTCCTGCTGCAATTCAGGAACATGTGACCCAGTAGGGTGAATAGGTTATGCTGCTACTGCTGCAGTTCAGGACTGTGTGTACCCATTACAGTGAATATGCTATGCTTCTGCTGCCGCAGTTCAGGAAGATGTGTACCCAGTATAGTGAATACGCTTTGATGCTGCTGCTGCAGATCAGGAACATATGTACCCACTACAGTGGATAGGCTATGCTGCTGGAGTTCAGTAAATGTGTATCCACTACATTGAAAAGGTTTTGCTGCTGCTGCAGTTCAGGAAAACATTCCCCCACTAGAAATAATAGGCTAAGCTGCTGCTGCAGTTACTAGTCTACCCACTTCACTGAATAGGCTGTGCTGCTGCTGGTGCTGTAGTTCAGCATCATATGTGCCCACTACTGTGAGTAGGCTATGCAACTGCTGTTGCAATTCAGGAACATTTGTACCCACTAGAGTGAATAGTCTATGCTGCTGCTGCAGTTCAGGAACATGTGTGCCTACTACACTGAACAGGATATGCTGCTGCTGCAGTTCAGGAACTTGTGTTCCCCTTACAGTGAATAGGCTAGACTGCTGCTGCTGCATTTGAGGAACTTATGTAACAACTACAGTGAAAAGGCTATGCTGCTGCTGCCTCAATTCAGGAATGTGTGTACGCACTACTTTGTATAGGCTATGCAGCAGCTACTGCAGTTCAGGAGCATTTGTCCCCGCTAGAGTTAATAGATTATGCTGATACTGCTGTAGTTCAGGAACATGTGTACCAACTATGATGAATAGGCTATGCTGCTGATACTGCAGTTCAGGAACGTCTATACCCACTACACAGAAAAAGCTATGCTGCTACTGCTGCAGTTCTGGATGATGTGTTCCAGTATAATGAATATGTTAGGCTTCTGTAGCTGCAGTTCAGGAACATGTGTACCCTCTACAGCAAGTTTTGGTGCAGCAATTCAGGAGCATGTTTACCTGCTACAATTAATAGGATATGCTGCTGCTGGAGTTCAGAAACATATGCACACACTAGAATGACTAGGTTATGCTATTCCTGCTGCAATTCAGGAACATGTGACCCAGTAGAGTGAATAGGCTATGCTGCTGTTGCTGCTGCAGCTCTGGACCATGTGAACCCATTACAGTGAATATGCTATGCTTCTGCTGCCGCAGTTCAGGAAGATGGGTACCCAGTAGAGTGAATAGGTTATGCTGCTGCTGCTGCAGTTCAGGATGGTGTGAACCCATTACAGTGAATATGCTATGGTTCTACTGCCGCAGTTCAGGAAGATGTGTACCCAGTATAGTGAAGATGCCTTGATGCTGCTGCTGCAGATCAGGAACATGTGTACCCACTACAGTGGATAGGTTATGCTGCTGGAGTTCAGTAAATGTGTATCCACTACATTGAAAATGTTTTGCTGCTGCTGCAGTTCAGGAAAACATGCCCCCACTAGAAATAATAGGCTATGCTGCTGCTGCAGTTACTAGTCTACCCACTTCACTGAATAGGCTGTGCTGCTGCTGGTGCTGTAGTTCAGCATCATATGTGCCCACTACTGTGAGTAGAATGTGCAGCTTCTGCTGCAGTTCAGGAACATGTGTACCCCCTACTGTGAGTAGGCTATGCTGCTGCTGCAGTTCTATAACACGTGTACCCACTACAGTGAATAGGCTATGCTGCTGCTGCTGCTGCAGTTCCACAACATTTGTACCCACTACAGGGGATTGGCTATGCTGCTGCTGCAGTTCAGGAACATCTGTGCCCAGTATAGTCAACAGGCTATGCTTCTGCTACTGCAGTTCAGGAAGTTGTGTATCCAGTACAGTGAATAGGCTTTGATTCTGCTGCTGCAGTTCATGCAAATGTTTACCCACTACAGTGGATAAGCTATGCTGCTGCAGTTCAGGTATATGAGTTCCCACTACAGTGAATAAGTTATGCTGCTACTGCCACAGTTCAGGACCACGTGAATCCACTACAGTGAATAGGATATGCTGCTGCAGTTCAGGAACATCTCTACTAACTGCTGTGAAAAGGTTATCCTGATGCTGCTGCAATAAAGGAGCATGTGATTCCAACACAGTGAATCGGCTATGCTGCTGCTGCTGCAGTTCAGCAACATGTGAAAATGCTACAGTGAATTGGCTATGCTGCTGCCATTCAGGAAAATGTGTACCCCCTACAATAAATAGGTTATGGTGCTGCTACTACTGTTGTTCAGGAACATGTCTACCTTCGACAGTGAATAGGCTGTGCTGCTGCTGCTACTGCATTTGATAAACAAATTTACCCACTAGAGTCAATAGGCTATGCTGCAGCTGCTGCATTTGATGGGCATGTGCCCCCACTAGTGTTAATAGTCTATGCTGCTGCTGTAGTTTAGGAACATGCTTACCTACATGAGTGAATAGGTTGTGCTGCTCATGCCACAATTCTGGAACATGTCCCCACTGCAGTGAATAATCTATCCTGCAGCAGTTCAGGCACTAGTGCACCCACTACAGTAAATCAGCTATGCTGCTGCTGCTGCAGGTCAGGAAGATGTGTACCTAAACTAGTGAATTGGCTATGCTGCTCCTGCTGCAGTTCAAGAACATGTATACCCACTACAGTGGACAGGCTATGCCGCTGCATTCCAGGAACATTTCTACCCACTACAGTGAATAGGCAATGCTGCTGCTGCAGGTCAGGAACATGTGTACCCACTAGAGTGAATAGGCTACGCTGCTGCTGCTGTAGTTCAGGAACATGTGTACCCCCTACAGTGAGTAAGCTATGCTGCTGATGCATCTTTAGGAACATGTGTACCCACTACAGTAAATAGGCTATCCTGCTGCTGCAGTTTGAGAACATGTGTACTCACTACTGTGAAAAGGCAATGCTGCTGCTGCTACAATTCAGGAACATGTGTTGTCACTAAAGTGAATATGCTATGCTGCTACAGTCAGGAACATGTGTATCCACTATAGTTGATAAGCTATTCTGCTGTTACTGCTGCAGTTTAGGGACATGGGTACCCACTACAGTGAATGGGTTATGCTGCTTCTGCTGCTGCTGCAGTAGTTCAAGATCATGTGTATGCACTACTGTGTACTGGCTATTTTGCAGCTGCTTCAGTTCAGGAACATGTATATCCACTACAGTGATCAGGATATGCTGCAGCTCCAATTCAGGAGCTTGTGTTCCCCTTACAGTGACTAGGCTAGGCTGCTGATGCTGCATTTGAGGTACATATGTAACCACTACAAGTGATTAGGCTATGTTGTTGGTACAGCAGTACAGGAACATGTTCATCCACTACAGTGAAAAGGCTATGCTGCTGCTGCTGCTGCTGAAATTCAGGAACATGTGTTCCTACTACAGTGAATAGGCTATGCTGCTATTATTCAGGAACATGTGTGCCCACTACAGTGAATAGGCTATGCTGCTGATTCTGCCATTCAGGAACATGTGTGACCAAGATAGTGAATAGGGTATGCTGCTGCTGCTATTGCAGGTAAGGAACATGAGTACACAATATTGTGAATAGTCTATCCTGCTGCTGCTGCAGTTCAGCAAAATGTGTACCCAATACAGTGAATAGGATATTCTGCTGCTGCTACAGTTCAGGAAGTTGTGCACACAGTACAGCTGAATAGGCTAAGCTGCTGCTGCAGTTTAGGAACATGTGTACCCACTACAGTGGATAGGCTATGCTGCTATAGTTCGGGAACATGTGTACCCACTACAGTGAATAGGCTATGCTGTTGATTCTGCTATTCAGGAACATGTGTACATTCTACAGTGAACTCATGCTGTTGCTGCTACTGCATTTGAAGAACACATTTACCCACAAATAGGCAATGCTGCTGCAGCTGCTACATTTCAGGGACATGTGCCCCCACTAGTGTGAATAGTCTATGCTGCTGCTGTAGTTTAGGAACATGCTTACCCACATGAGTGAATAGGTTGTGCTGCTGTCCCCTGCAGTGAATAGGTATGCTGCTGCTGCAGTTCAGGCGCATGTGCACCCACTACAGTAAATTGGCTATGCTGCTGCTGCTGCAGGTCAGGAACATGTGTACCTAGACTAGTGAATTGGCTATGCTGCTCCTGCTGCAGTTCAGGAACATGTATACCCACTACAGTGGACAAGCTATGCTGCTGCTTTCCAGGAACATTTCTACTCACTACAGTGAATAGGCAATGCTGCTGCTGCTACAGTTCAGGAACATGTGTACCCACTACAGTGAATAGGCTATGCTGCTGCTGCAGTTCAGGAACATGTGTACCCACTAGAGTGAATAGGCTATGCTGCTGCAGTTCAGGAACATGTGTAACCCCTACAGTGAGTAAGCTATGCTGCTGATGCATTTTTAGGAACATGTGTACCCACTACATTGAGTAGGCCATGCTGCTGCTGCTGCTGCTTCACTTCAGGAACATGAATATCCACTACAGTAAATAGGCTATCCTGCTGCTGCAGTATGAGAACATGTGTACTCACTACCGTGAAAAGGCAATGCTCTTGCTGCTACAATTCAGGAGCATGTGTACCCACTACAATGAATAGGCTATGCTGCTGCTGCTGCAATTCAGGAGCATGTGTCCCCATTAGAGTGAATAGGCTATGCTGCTGTAGTTCAGGACCGTGTTTACCCACATTAGTGAATAGGCTGTGCTGCTGATGTTGTAGTTCAGGGACATGTATACCCACTACAGTGGACACTCTATGCTGCTGCAGTTCAGGAAAATGTCTACCCACTACAGTGTATAGGCTAAGCTGCTGCTTCTGCTGCTGCTACAGTTCAGGGACATGTGTACCCACTAGAGTGAAAAGGCTAGGCTGCTGCTGCTGCAGTTCAGGAACATGTGTACTCTCTACAGTGAGTAAGCTATGCTGCTGTTGCATTTTCAGAACATGTGTACCCACTACAGTGAATAGGCTCTTTTGCTGCTGCTGCTGCTGCTGCAGTTCAGTAACATCTGTGCCAAGTATAGCGGAAAGGCTATGCTGCTGCTACTGCAGTTCAGGAAGTTGTGTATCTGATACAGTGAATAGGCTTTGATTCTGCTCCTGCATTTCAGGGGCATGTGTACCCACTACAGTGGATAAATTATGCTGCTACTGCTGCAGTTCAGGAACACGTGTTCCCACTTCAGTGAATCGGCTAAGCTGCTATAGATCAGGTACATGTGTAACCACTACAGTGAATTGGCTATTCTGCTGCTGCTGCTGCAGTTCAGGAACATGCGTGCCCACTACATTGAATAGGCTATGCTGCTGCTGCAGTTCATGAACATGTGTACCCACTGCAGTGAATAGGCTATGCTGCTGCTGCTGCCATTCAGGAACATGTGTACCTTCTACAGTTAATAGGCTATGCTGTTGCTGCTACAGTATTTGATTAACAAATGTACCCACTAGAGTCAATAGGCTATGTTGCTGATGCTGCAGTTCTGGAACATGTCCCTACTGCAGTGAATAGGCTATGCTGATGCTGCAGGTCAGGAAGACATGTACCCCATCTAGTGAATTGGCTATGCTGCTGCTGCAGTTTCAGAACATGTATACCCACAATATTGGACAGGCTATGCTGCTGCTGCAGTTCAGGGACATGTGCACCCACCAGAGTGAATAGGTTACACTGCTGCTTCTGCAGTTCAAGAACATGTGTACCCTCTACAATAAGTAAGCTATACTGCTGCTGCATTATAGGAACATGTGTACCCATTACAGTGAATAGGCTATTTTGCTGTTGCTGCGGTTCAGGAATGTGTCTACCCCCTACAGTGGGTAGGCCATGCTGCTTCTGCTGCTGCAGTTCAGGAACATGTGTATCCACTACAGTGAAAAGGCTATCCTGCTGCTGCAGCTCAGGAACATGTGTACTCACTACTTTGAAAAGGCAACGCTGCTGCTGCTACAATTCAGGAAAATGTGTAGCCACTAAAGTGAATATGCTATGCTGCTGCAGTCAGGAACATGTGTTCCCACTACAGTTGATAGGATATTCTGCTGCTGCTACTGCTGCTGCTGCAGTTTAGGAACATGTGTACCCACTACAGTGAATAGGATATGCTGATGCTGCTACAGTAGTTTATGAACATGTGTATTAACAACAGTAAATAGGGTATGCTGCTGCTGCTGCAGTTCAGGAACATGTGTACCTACTATAGTGAACAGGATATGCTGCTGCTGCTGCAGTTCAGGTAATTATGTTCCCCTTAGAGTTAATAGACTAGGCTGCTGCTGCTGCATTTGAGGAACATATGCAACCACTACAGTGATTAGGCTATATTGCTGGTATGGCAGTACAGGAACATGTGCATCCACTACAGTGAAAAGGCTATGCTGCTGCTGCTGCAATTCACGAACATGTGTATCCACTACAGTGAATAGTCTATCCTGCAGCAGTTCAGGTACTAGTGTACCCACTACAGTGAATATGCTATGCTGCTGCTGTTGCAGTTAAGGAACATGTGCACCCACTACTATGAATAGGCTATTTTGCTGCTGCTGCAATTCAGGAACATGTATACCCATTACAGTGAATAGGCTATGCTGCTGCTGCATTTCTGAAACATGCACACAAACCACAGTGAATAGACTATGCTGCTCCTGCAGTTCAGGAACATTTATACCCACTACAGTGAAAAGCCTATTATGCTACTGCTACAGTTCAGGAAGATATGTACCCATTACAGTGCATGGGGTATGTTTCTGCAGCTGCAGTTACAGAACATATGTACCCTCTACAGTGGATAAGTTCACCTGCTACAGCGACTAGGCTATGCTGCTGCTGCTGGAGTTCAGCAACATATGCACCCGCTAGAGTGACTAGGTTATGCTGTTCCTTCTGCAATTCAGGAACAAGTGACCCACTAGAGTGAATAGGCTATTCTGTTGCTGCTGCTGCTGCTGTTCAAGAACATATGAACCAACTTCAGTGAATAGCCTATGCTGCTGGTGCTGCAGTTCAGGAAGATGTGTGCCCAGTACACTGAATAGGCTTTGCTGCTGCAGTTCAAGAACATGTATACCCACTACAGTGGATAGGCTATGCTGCTGCTGCTGTTCAGTAACATGTCTACCCTCTACAGTGAATAGACTATGCTGTTGCTGCTGCATTTCAGGAACTTGTGCACCAACTACAGGATATATGCTATGCTGCTGCTGCTGTTCAAGAACGTATGTGCCCAGTATAGTGAAAAGGCTATGCTGCTGCTACTGCAGTTCAGGAAAATGTGTACCCATTTCAGTGGATAAGCTATGCTGATGTAGTTCAGTTACATGAGTACCCACTACAGTGAATAGGTTATGCTGCTGCTGCTGCAGTTCAAGAACACATGTATCCACTATAGTGAATAGGCTATGTTGCTGCTGCAGTTTAGGAACATCTGTGCTCAGTATAGCGAAAAGGCTATGCTGCTGTTACGGCAGTTCAGGAAGTTGTTTATCCAGTAGAGTGAATAGGCTTTGCTTCTGCTGCTGCAGTTCAGAAAAATGTTTACCCACTACAATGGATAAGCTATGCTGCTGCAGTTCAGGTACATGAGTACCTACTACAGTGAATAAGTTATGCTGCTGCTACTGCAGCAGTTCAGGAACATGTGTATCCATACAGTGAATAGGCCATGCTGCTGCAGTTCAACAACATCTGTACTCACTTCAGTGAAAAAGCTATCCTGCTGCTGTAAAAAAGGAACATGTGTTCCCCCTACAGTGAATCAGCTATGCTGCTTCTGCTGTAGTTCAGGAACATGTGTACCCACTACAGTGAATAGGCTATGCTGCTGCTGCTGCGTTTCAGGAACATGTGTACCTTCTGCAGTGAATAGGCTATGCTGCTGATGCTACTGCGTTGAGGAAAAATTGTACCTACTAGAGTCAAAAGGCTATGCTTCTGTGTCTGCAGTTCAGGAACATGTGAACCCACTAGAGTGAATAAGCTATTCTACTGCTGCTGCAGTTCAGGAACATGTGTACCTACTAGAGTGAATAGGCTATGCTGCCACTGCTGCAGTTCAGGAACATATGTTTCCACTACAGTGAATAGGATATCCTGCTGCTGCAATTCAGGAAGATGTGTACTCACTACTGTGAAATGCCAATGCTGCTGCTGCTACAATTCAGGAACATGTGTAGCCACTACAGTGAATATGCTATGTTGCTGCAGTCAGGAACATGTGCACCCACTACAGTTGATAGGCTATTCTGCTGCTGCTGCTGCTGCAGTTTAGGAACATGTGTGCCCACTACAGTGAATAGGCTATGCTGATACTGCTGCCGTAGTTCCGGATCATGTGTACCACTACTCTGTATAGGTTAGGCTGCAGCTGCTGCAGTTTAGTAACATGTGTCCCCATTACAGTGAACAGGCTTTGCTGCTGCTGCTGTTGTTCAGGAACATGTGTACCAACTACAGTGAATAGGCTATCCTGCTGCTGCTGCTGTTGTTCAGGAACATGTGTACCAACTACAGTGAATAGGCTAGGCTGCTGCTGCTGCATTTGAGGAACTTATGTAACAACTACAGTGAAAAGGCTATGCTGCTGCTGCCTCAATTCAGGAATGTGTGTATGCACTACTTTGTTTAGGCTATGCAGCAGCTACTGCAGTTCAGGATCATGTGTTCCCACTAGAGTTAATAGATTATGCTGATGCTGCTGCTGTAGTTTAGGAACATGTGTATTCAACTATAGTGAATGGGCTATGCTGCTGATGCTGCAGTTCAGGAACATTTATACCCACTACAGTGAAAAAGCTATGCTGCTACTGCTGCAGTTCTGGATGATGTGTTCCCAGTATAATGAATAGGCTAGGCTTCTGTAGCTGCATTTCAGGAACATGTGTACCCTCTACAGCAAGTTTTGCTGTTGCAATTCAGGAACATGTTTACCTGCTACAATGAATAGGATATGCTGCTGCTGGAGTCCAGAAACATATGCACCCACTAGAATGACTAGGTTATGCTATTCCTGCTGCAATTCAGGAACATGTGACCCAGTAGAGTGAGTAGGTTATGCTTCTGCTGCCGCGGTTCAGGAAGATGTGTACCCAGTATAGTGAATACACATTGATGCTGCTGCTGCAGATCAGAAACATGTGTTCCCACTACAGTGGATAGGCTATGCTGCTGGAGTTCAGTAAATGTGTATCAACTACATTGAAAAGGTTTTGCTGCTGCTGCAGTTCTGGAAAACATTTCCCCACTAGAAATAATAGGCTATGCTGCTGCTGCAGTTACTAGTCTACCCATTTCACTGAATAGGCTGTGCTGCTGCTGGTGCTGTAGTTCAGCATCATATGTGCCCACTACTGTGAGTAGGCTATGCAGCTGCTGCTGCAATTCAGGAACATGTGTACCCACTAGAGTGAATAGGCGCTTCTGCTGCTGCTGCAGTTCAGGAACATGTGTGCCTACTACACTGAACAGGATATGCTGCTGCTGCTGCAGTTCAGGAACTTGTGTTACCCTTACAGTGAATAGGCTAGACTGCTGCTGCTGCATTTGAGGAACTTATGTAACCACTACAGTAAAAAGGCTATGCTGCTGCTGCTTCAATTCATGAACATGTGTACGCACTACTGTGTATAGGCTATGCAGCAGCTACTGCAGTTCATGAGCATGTGTCCCCACTAGAGTTAATAGATTATGCTGATGCTGCTGTAGTTCAGGAACATCTATACCAACTACAGTGAAAAAGCTATGCTGCTACTGTTGCAGTTCTGGATGATGTGTTCCAGTATAGTGAATGGGCTAGGCTTCTGTAGCTGCAGTTCAGGAACATGTGTTCCCTCTACAGCAAGTTTTGGTGCAGCAATTCAGGAACATGTTTACCTGCTACAATGAATAGGATATGCTGCTGTTGGAGTTCAGAAACATATGCACCCACTAGAATGACTAGGTTATGCTATTCCTGCTGCAATTCAGGAACATGTGACCCAGAAGAGTGAATAGGCTATGCTGCTGTTGCTGCTGCAGTTCAGGACTGTGTGAACCCATTACAGTGAATATGCTATGCTTCTGCTGCCGCAGTTCAGGAAGATGTGTACCCAGTATAGTGAATATGCTTTGATGCTGCTGCTGCAGATCAGGAAAACATGCCCCCACTAGAAATAATAGGCCATGCTGCTTCTGCAGTTAGCACTCTACCCACTTCACTGAATAGGCTGTGCTACTGCTGGTGCTATAGTTCAGCATCATATATGCCCACTACTGTGAGTAGACTATGCAGCTGCTGCTGCAGTTCAGGAACATGTGTACCCACTAGAGTGAATAGGCTATGCTGCTGCAACTGCAGTTCAGGAACATGTGTATCCCCTACTGTGAGTAGGCTATGCTGCTTCTGCAGTTCTATAACACGTGTACCCACTACAGTGAATGGGCTATTCTGCTGCTGCTGCAGTTCTGCAACTTGTGCACCCACAATAGGGTTTGGCTATGCTGCTGCTGCAGTTCAGGAACATCTGTGCCCGGTATAGTCAACAGGCTATGCTTCTGCTACTGCAGTTCAGGAAGTTGTGTATCCAGTACAGTGAATAGGCTTTGATTCTGCTGCTGCAGTTCATGAAAATGTTTAGCCACTACAGTGGATAAGCTATGCTGCTGCAGTTCAGGTACATGAGTTCCCACTACAGTGAATAAGTTATGCTGCTACTGCCGCAGTTCAGGACCATGTGAATCCACTACAGTGAATAGGGTATGCTGCTGCAGTTCAGAAACATCTGTACTATCTACAGTGAAAAGGCTATCCTGATGCTGCTGCTGCAATAAAGGAGCATGTGATTCCAACACAGTGAATTGGCTATGCTGCTGCTGCTGCAGTCCAGCATCATGTGAAAACACTACAGTGAATAGGCTATGCTGCTGCCATTCAGGAGCATGTATACCCCCTACAATAGATAGGTAATGGTGCTGCTGCTACTACTGTTCAGGAACATGTATACCTTTGACAGTGAATAGGCTATGCTGCTGCTGCTACTGCATTTGAGAAACAAATGTACCCACTAGAGTCAATAGGCTATGCTGCAGCTGCTGCATTTCAGGGACATGTGCCCCCACTAGTGTGAACAGCCTATGCTGCTGCTGTAGTTTATGAACATGCTTACCCACATGAGTGAATAGGTTTTGCTGCTCATGCCACAGTTCTGGAACATGTCCCCACTGCAGTGAATAGGCTATGCTGCTGCTGCTGCAGTTCAGGAGCATGTGTACCCACTACAGTAAATCGGCTATGCTGCTGCAGGTCAGGAAGATGTGTACCTAGAATAGTGAATTGGCTCTGCTGCTCCTGCTGAAGTTCAGGAACATGTATACCCACTACAGTGGACAGACTATGCTGCTGCATCCCAGGAACATTTCTACCCACTACAGTGAATAGGCAATGCTGCTGCTGCAGTTCAGGAACATGTGTACCCACTACAGTGAATAGGCTATGCTTCTGCTGCAGGTCAGGAGAATGTGTACCCACTACAGTGAATAGGCTACGCTGCTGCTGCTGCAGTTCAGGAACATGTGTACCCACTACAGTGAATAGGCTATGCTTCTGCTGCAGATCAGGAACATGTGTACCCACTAGAGTGAATAGGCTATGCTGCTGCTGCAATTCAGGAACATGTGAACCCCCTACAGTGAGTAAGCTATGTTGCTGATGCATTTTTAGGAACATGTGTACCCACTACAGTAAATAGGCTATCCTGCTGCTGCAGTTTGAGAACATGTGTACTCACTACTGTGAAAAGGCAATGCTGCTGCTGCTACAGTTCAGGAACATGTGTTGCCACTAAAGTGAATATACTATGTTGCTACCGTCAGGAACATGTGTATCCACTATAGTTGATAAGCTATTCTACTGTTACTGCTGCAGTTTAGGGACATGGGTACCCACTACAGTGAATGGGTTATGCTGCTGCTGCTGCTGCAGTAGTTCAAGATCATGTGTATGCACTACTGTGTATTGGCTATGTTGCAGCTGCTGCCGTTCAGGTACATGTGTATCCACTACAATGATCAGGATATGCTGCAGCTCCAATTCAGGAGCTTGTGTTCGCCTTACAGTGAATAGGCTAGGCTGCTGATGCTGCATTTGAGGTACATATGTAACCACTAAAGTGATTAGGCTATGTTGTTGGTACAGCAGTACAGGAACATGTTCATCCACTACAGTGAAAAGGCTATGCTGCTGCTGCTGCTGAAATTCAGGAACATGTGTTCCTACTACAGTGAATAGGCTATGCTGCTATAGTTCAGGAACATGTGTTCCCACTACAGTGAATAGGCTATGCTGCTGATTCTGCCATTCAGGAACATGTGTGACCAATATAGTGAATAGGGTATGCTGCTGCTGCTATTGCAGGTAAGGAACATGAGTACACAATATTGTGAATAGTCTATCCTGCTGCTTCTGCAGTTCAGCAAAATGTGTACCCAATACAGTGAATAGGATATTCTGCTGCTGCTACAGTTCAGGAAGATGTGCACACAGTACAGCTGAATAGGCTAAGCTGCTGCTGCAGTTCAGGAACATGTGTACCCACTACAGTGGATAGGCTATGCTGCTGATTCTGCCATTCAGGAACATGTGTACATTCTACAGTGAACTCATGCTGCTGCTACTGCATTTGAGGAACAAATGTACACACAAATAGGCAATGCTGCTGCTGCAATTCAGGAGCATGTGTCCCCATTAGAGTGAATAGGCTAAGCAGCTGCTGTAGTTCAGGAATGTATTTACCCATGTGAGTGAAAAGGCTGTGCTGCTGATGCTGCAGTTCTGGAAAATTTCCCCAATACAGTGAATAGGCTATGCTGCTGCTGCTGCTGGAGTTCAGGGACATGTTTACCCACTACAGTGGACACTCTATGCTGCTGCAGCTCAGGAAAATGTCTACCCACTGCAGGGTACAGGCTATGCTGCTGCTTCTGCTGCTGCTGCAGTTCAGGAACATGTGTACCCACTAGAGTGAAAAGGCTAGGCTGCTGCTGCTGCAGTTCAGGAACATGTGTACCATCTACAGTGCATAAGCTATGCTGCTGTTGCATTTTCAGAACATGTGTACACACTACAGTGAATAGGCTCTTTTGCTGCTGCTGCAGTTCAGTAACATCTGTGCCCAGTATAGCAGAAAGGCTATGCTGCTGCTACTGCAGTTCAGGAAGTTGTGTATCCAGTACAGTGAATAGGCTTTGCTTCTGCTCCTGCATTTCAGGGGCATGTGTACCCACTACAGTGGATAAGCTATGCTGCTGCTGATTAGGTAAATGAGTACCCACTACAGTAAATAATTTATGCTGCTACTGCTGCAGTTCAGGAACACGTGTTCCACTACAGTGAATCGGCTAAGCTGCTATAGTTCAGGTACATGTGCACCCACTACAGTGAATTGTCTATTCTGCTGCTGCTGCTGCAGTTCAGGAACATGTGTACCCACTACAGTGAATAGGCTAAGCTGCTGTTGCTGCTGCCATTCAGGAACATGTGTACCTTCTACAGTTAATAGGCTATGCTGTTGCTGCTACAGTATTTGATTAACAAATGTACCCACTAGAGTCAATAGGCTATGTTGCTGTTGCTGCAGTTCTGGAACATGTCCCCACTACAGTGAATAGGCTATGCTGCTGCTGCAGGTCAGGAAAATGTGTACCCCGTCTATTGAATTGGCTATGCTGCTGCTGCAGTTTCAGAACATGTATTCACACAATATTGGACAGGCTATGCTGCTTCTGCAGTTCAGGGACATGTGCACCTACTAGAGTGAATAGGTTACACTGCTGCTGCTGCAGTTCAAGAACATGTGTACCCTCTACAGTAAGTAAGCTATACTGCTGCTGCATTATAGGAACATGCGTACCCATTACAGT
The DNA here is from genome assembly GCF_019279795.1 of Protopterus annectens. Lineage (NCBI taxonomy): Eukaryota > Metazoa > Chordata > Ceratodontiformes > Protopteridae > Protopterus > Protopterus annectens. Next base: position 1,025,255,018 of record NC_056726.1, on the reverse strand, counting down.
GAATAGGCTATTTTGCTGCTGCTGTGGTTCAGGAATGTGTCTACCCCCTACAGTGGGTAGGCCATGTTGCTTCTGCTGCTGCAGTTCAGGAACATGTGTATCCACTACAGTGAAAAGGCTATCCTGCTGCTGCAGTTCAGGAGCATGTGTACTCCCTACCTTGAAAAGGCAATGCTGCTGCTGCTACAATTCAGGAAAATGTGTAGCCACTAAAGTGAATATGCTATGCTGCTGCATTCAGGAACATGCGTTCCCACTACAGTTGATAGGATATTCTGCTACTGCTACTGCTGCTGCTGCAGTTTAGGGACATGTGTACCCACTACAGTGAATAGGTTATGCTGCTGCTGTTGCTGCTTCTCCTGTAGTATAGGATCATGTGTACGGACTACTGTGTACTGGCTATGCTGCAGTTGCTGCAGTTCAAGAATTTGTGTCCCCACTACAGTGAATAGGATATGCTGATGCTGCTACAGTAGTTTATGAACATGTGTATTAACAACAGTGAATAGGGTATGCTGCTGCAGCTCAGGAACATGTGTACCTACTATAGTGAACAGGATATGCTGCTGCTGCAGTTCAGGAAATTATGTTCCCCTTAGAGTTAATAGACTAGGCTGCTGCTGCTGCATTTGAGGAACATATGCAACCACTACTGTGATTAGGCTATATTGCTGGTACTGCAGTACAGGAATATGTGCATCCACTACAGTGAAAAGGCTATGCTTGCTGCTGCTGCAATTCACGAACATGTGTACCCACTACAGTGAATAGTCTATCCTGCTGAAGTTCAGGCCCTAGTGTACCCACTACAGTGAATAGGCTATGCTGCTGCTGTTGCAGTTAAGGAACATGTGCACCCACTACTATGAATAGGCTATGCTGTTGCTACTGCAGTTCATGAACATGTGTAACCACTACACTGAATAGGTTATCTTGCTGCTGCTGCAATTCAGGAACATGTATACCCATTACAGTGAATAGGCTATGCTGCTGTGGCTGCATTTCAGGAATATGTGCACAAACTACAGTGAATAGGCTATGCTGCTCCTGCAGTTCAGGAACATCTATACCCACTACAGTGAAAAGGCTATGCTACTACTGCTGCAGTTCAGGAAGATGTGTACCCATTACAGTGCATAGGGTATGCTTCTGCAGCTGCAGTTACAGAACATATGTACCCTCTACAGTAGATAAATTCACCCGCTACAGTGAATAGGCTATGCTGCTGGAGTTCAGCAACATATGCACCCACTAGAGGGACTAGGTTATGCTGTTCCTTCTGCAATTCAGGATCATGTGACCCACTAGAGTGAATAGGCTATGTTGTTGCTGCTGCTGCAGTTCAAGAACATATGAACCCACTACAGTGAATAGCCTATGCAGCTGCTGCTGCAGTTCAAGAACATGTATACCCACTACAATGGATAGTTTATGCTGCTGCTGCAGTTCAGTAACGTGTACCCTCTGCAGTGAATAGACTATGCTGCTGCTGCTGCATTTCAGGAACTTGTGCACCAAGTACAGGTGATAGGCTATGTTGCTGCTGCTGTTCAGGAACATCTGTGCCCAGTATAGTGAAAAGGGTATGCTGCTGCTACTGCAGTTTAGGAAAATGTGTACTCACTTCAGTGGATACGCTATGCTGCTGTAGTTTAGTTACACGAGTACTCACTACAGTGAATAGGTTATGCTGCTGCTGCTGCTGCAGTTCAAGAACACATGCATCCACTACAGTGAATAGGCTATGTTGCTGCTGCAGTTTAGGAACATCTGTGCCCAGTATAGTGAAAAGGCTATGCTGCTGCTACTGCAGTTCAGAAAGTTGTGTATCCAGTACAGTGAATAGGCTTTGCTTCTGCTGCTGCAGTTCAGAAAAATGTTTACCCACTACAATGGATAAGCTATGCTGCTGCAGTTCAGGTACATGAGTACCTACTACAGTGAATAAGTTATGCTGCTACTGCTGCAGTTCAGGAACACGTTTCCACTACAGTGAATAGGCCATGCTGCTGCTGCAGTTCAGCAACATCTGTAATCACTACAGTGAAAAAGCTATGCTGCTGCTGCTGCTGTAAAAAAGGAACACGTGTTCCCACTACAGTTGATACGCTATTCTGCTGCTGCTGCTGCAGTTTAGGAACATGTGTACCCACTACTGTGTATAGGTTATGCTGCAGTTCAGTAACATGTGTCCTCACTGCAGTGAACAAGCTTTGTTGATGCTGCTGCTGTCGTTCAGGAACATGTGTACCAGCTACAGTGAATAGGCTTTGCTGCTGCTGCTACAGTTCAGGAACATGTGTGCCTACTACACTGAACAGGATATGCTGCTGCTGCAGTTCAGTAACTTGTGTTCCCCTTATAGTAAATAGGCTAGGCTGCTGCTGCAGTTGAGGAACTTATGTAACCACTACAGTGTAAAGGCTATGCTGCTGCTGCTGCTGCAATTCAGGAACGTGTCTACGCACTACTGTGTATTGGCTATGCAGAAGCTACTGGAGTTCAGGAGCATGTGTCCCCACTAGAGTTAATAGGTTATGCTGATGTGTACCAACTATAATGAATAGGCTATGCTGCTGATGCTGCAGTTCAGGAACATGTGTATCCATTACAGTGAATAGGCTATGCTGCTGATGCTGCAGTTCAGGAACATCTATACCCACTACAGAGAAAAAGCTATGCTGCTACTGCTGCAGTTCCGGATGATGTGTTCCCAGTATAGTGAATAGGCTAGGCTTCTGTAGCTACAGTTCAGGAAGATGTGTACCCTCTTCAGCATGTTTTACTGCTGCAAGTTTACCTGCTTCAATGAATAGGATATGCTGCTGCTGGAGTTAAGAAACATATGCACCCACTAGAATGACTAGGTTATGCTATTCCTGCTGCAATTCAGGAACATGTGACCCAGTAGAGTGAATAGGCTATGCTGCTGCTGCAGTTCAGGACCATGTGAACCCATTACAGTGAATATGCTATGCTTCTGCTGCCGCAGTTCAGGAATATGTGTACGCAGTATAGTGAATATGCAGTGATGCTGCTGCAGATCAGGAACATGTGTTCCCACTACAGTGGATAGGCTATGCTGCTGGAGTTCAGTAAATGTTTATCCACTACATTGAAAAGGTTTTGCTGCTGCTGCAGTTCAGGAAACATGCCCCACTAGAAATAATAGGCTATGCTGCTGCTGCAGTTACTAGTCTACCTACTTCACTGAATAGGCTGTGCTGTTGCTGGTGCTGTAGTTTAGCATCATATGTGCCCACTACTGTGAGTAGGCTGTGCTGCTGCTACAGTTCAGGAGCAAGTGTGCCATCTACAGTGAATAGGTTTTGCTGTTGCTGCAGTTTTAGAACATATGTACCCACTACAATGAAGAGGCTATGCTACTGCTGCAGTTCAGTAACACATTACCCACTACAGTGAATAGGCTATCCTGCTGTTGCTGCAGTTCTGGAACTTGTGTACCCACTACAGGTGATTGGCTATGCTGCTGCTGCAGCTCAGGAACATCTGTGCCCAGTATAGTCAAGAAGCTATGCTTCTGCTACTGCAGTTCAGGAAGTTGTGTATCCAGTACAGTGAATAGGCTTTACTTCTGCTGCTGCAGTTCAGGAAAATGTGAACCCACTACAGTGGATAAGCTATGCTGCTGCAGTTCAGGTAAATGATTACCCACTACAGTGAATAAGTTATGCTGCTACTGCTGCAGTTCAGGAACACATGTTTCCACTACAGTGAATAGGCCATGCTGCTGCTGCAGTTCAGCAACATCTGTACTCGCTACAGTGAAAAAGCTATACTGCTGCTGCTGCTGTAAAAAAGGAACACGTGTTCCCACTACAGTGAATCAGCTATGCTGCTGCTGCTGCCTTTCAGGAACATGTGTACCTTCTACAAAGAATAAGCTATGCTACTGCGGCTACTGCATTGAGGAACAAATGTACCCAATAGAGTCAAAAGGCTATGCTTCTGTGTCTGCAGTTCAGGAACATGTGACCCCACTAGAGTGAATAAGCTATGCTACTGCTGCTGCAGTTCAGGCACATGTGTCCCCATTACAGTGAATAGGCTATGCTGCTGCTGTAGTTCAGGAGTGTGTTTACCCACATTAGTGAATAGGTTGTGCTGCTGATGCTGTAGTTCCGGAAATTTTCCCCAATACAGTGAATAGGCTATGCTGCTGCTGCTGGAGTTCAGGGACACGTATACCCACTACAGTGGACACTCTATGCTGCTGCAGTTCAGGAAAATGTCTGCCCACTACAGTGGATAGGCTATGCTGCTGTTTCTGCTTCTGCTGCAGTTCAGGAACATGTGTACCCACTAGAGTGAAAAGGCTAGGTGGCTGCTGCTGCTGCAGTTCAGGAACATGTGTACCCTCTGCAGTGAGTAAGTTATGCTGCTGTTGCATTTTCAGAACATGTGTACCCACTACTGTGAATAGGCTCTTTTTCTGCTGCTGCAGTTCAGTAACATCTGTGCCCAGTATAGCAGAAAGGCTATGCTGCTGCTACTGCAGTTCAGGAAGTTGTGTATCCAGTACAGTGAATAGGCTTTGCTTCTCCAGCTGCAGTTCAGGAACATGTGTACCCACTGCAGTGTATAAGCTATGCTGCTGCAGTTCAGGTACATGAGTACCCACTACAGTGAATAAGTTATGCTTCTACTGCTGCAGTTCAGGAACACGTGTATCCACTACAGTGAATCGGCTATGCTGCTATAGCTCAGGAACATGTGTACCCACTACAGTGAATTATCTATTCTACTGCTACTGTTGATGCAGCTCAGGAACATGTGTACCCACTACACTGAATAGGCTATGCTGCTGCTGCTGCAGTTCAGGAACATGTGTATCAACTACAGTGAATACGCTATGCTGCTGCTGCTACTGCATTTGAGGAACACGTGCACCCACTAGAATGAAAAGGCTAGGCTGCTGCTGCTGCAGTTCAGGAACATGTGTACCCTCTACAGTGCGTAAGCTATGCTGCTGTTGCATTTTCAGAACATGTGTACCCACTACAGTGAATAGGGTCTTTTGCTGCTGCTGCAGTTCAGTAACATCTCTACCCAGTATAGCAGAAAGGCTATGCTGCTGCTACTGCAGTTCAGGAAGTTGTGTATCCAATACAGTGAATAGGCTTTGCTTCTGCTCCTGCATTTCAGGAGCATGTGTACCCACTACAGTGGATAAGCTATGCTGTTTAGGTAAATGAGTACCCACTACAGTGAATAAGTTATGCTGCTACTGCTGCAGTTCAGGAACACGTGTTCCCACTTCAGTGAATCGGCTAAGCTGCTATAGTTCAGGTACATGTGTACCCACTGCAGTGAATTGTCTATTCTGCTGCTGCTGCTGCAGTTCAGGAACATGTGTGCCCACTACATTGAATAGGCTATGCTCCTGCTGCAGTTCACAAACATGTGTACCCACTACAGTGAATAGGCTATGCTGCTGCTGCTACCATTCAGGAACATGTGTACCCACTACAGTGAGGCTATGCTGCTGCTTCTGCCATTCAGGAACATGTGTACCTTCTACAGTTAATAGGCTATGCTGTTGCTGCTACAGTATTTGATTAACAAATGTACCCACTAGAGTCAATAGACTATGTTGCTGATGCTGCAGTTCTGGAACATGTCCCCACTGCAGTGAATAGGCTATACTGATGCTGGAGGTCAGGAAGACGTGTACCCCATCTAGTGAATTGGATATGCTGCTGCTGCAGTTTCAGAACATGTATACCCACAATACTGGACAGGCTATACTGCTGCTGCAGTTCAGGGACATGTGCACCCACTAGAGTGAATAGGTTACACTGCTGCTGCTGCAGTTCAAGAACATGTGTACCCTCTACAGTAAGTAAGCTATGCCGCTGCTGCATTATAGGAACATGTGTACCCATTACAGTGAACAGGCTATTTTGCTGCTGCTGCGGTTCTGGAATGTGTCTACCCCCTACAGTGGGTAGGCCATACTGCTTCTGCTGCTGCAGTTCAGGAACATGTGTATCCACTACAGTGAAAAGGCTATCCTGCTGCTGCAGTTCAGGAACATGTGTCCCTACTAGACTGAATAGTCTATGTCACTGTTGTACTTCAGGAACGTGTTTACCCACATGCATGAATAGGCTTTGCTGCTGGTGCTGCAGTTCTGGAACATGTCCCCACTACAGTGAATAGGTTATGCTCCTGCTGCAGTTCAGGAACATGTATAACCACTACAGTGGACAGGCTATGCTGCTGCACTTCAGAAGCATGTCTACCCACTGCAGTGAATAGGCCATGCTGCTCCTGCTGCTGCAGTTCAGGAGCATGTGTAGCCACTAGAGTGAATAGGCTACGCTGCTGCAGGTCAGGACCATATGTAGCCTCTACAGTGAGTAAGCTATGCTGCTGCTGCATTTTAGGAACATGTGCACCCACTACAGTGAATAGGCTATTTTGCTGCTGCTGCAGTTCAGGAACATGTCTACCCACTACAGTGAGTAGGCCATGCTGCTGCTGCTGCTGCAGTTCTGGAACATGTGTATCCACTACAGAGTATAGGCTATCCTGCTGCAGTTCAGGAGCATGTGTACTCACTACTGTAAAAAGTTAATGCTGTTGCTACAATTTAGGAACATGTGTAGCCAATACAGTGAATACAATGTGCTGCTGCAGTCAGGAACATGTGTACCCACTATAGTTGATAGGCTATTCTGCTGCTGCATTTAAGGAACATATGTAACCACTACAGTGAAAAGGCTATGCTGCTGCTGCTGCAATTCTGGAACATGTGTACCCACTACAGTGAATAGGCTATGCTGCTGCAGTTCAGGCACTTATATACCCACTACAGTGATTACATTAATCTTCTGCTGCAGTTTAGGAACATGTGCACCCACTAGTATGAATAGGCTATGCTGCTGCTACTGCAGTTCAGTAACATGGGTGCCCACTACACTGAATAGGCTATTTTGCTGCTGCTGCAATTCAGGAACATGTATACCCCTTACAGTGCATAGGCTATGCTATTGATGCTGCATTTCAGGAACATGTGCATAATTTACAGTGAATAGGCTATACTATGCCTGCAGTTCAGGAAGATGTGTACCCAGTACAGTGAATAGGCTATGCTTCTGCAACTGCAGTTCAGGAACATGTATAGACATTACAGTGAACAGGCTATGCTGTTCCTGCTGCAATTTATGAACATGTGACCCACTAGAGTGAATAGGCTGTGCTGCTGCTGCTACAATTCAGGAGCATATGAACCCACTACAGTGAATAGGCTATGTTGCTGTTTCTACAGTTCAGGAACATGTGTACCAACTACAGTGAATAGGCTATGGTGCTGCTGCTGCAGTTCAGGAACGTGTACCCATTACAATGGATAGGACATGCTGCTGCAGTTCAGGAAGATTTGTACCCACTACAGTGAATAGGATATGCTGCTGCCGCAGTTCAGGAACATGTGCACATAATACAGGAATAAGCTATGCTGCTGCTGCAGTTCAGGAAAAGTACAGTGAATAGGCTTTGCTTCTATATATGCAGCTCAGGAACATGTGTACACTCTACAGTGGTTAAGTTATGCTGCTGCAATTCAGGAACATGTTTACCTGCTACAGTGAATAGGATATGCTGCTGCTGCTGGAGTTCAGCAACATATGCACCCACTAGAGTGACTTGATTATGCTCTTCCTGCTGCAATTCAGAACATGTGACCCACTAGAGTGAATATGTTATGCTTCTGCTTCTGCATTTCAGGAAAATGTGTACCCAGTACAGTGGATAGGCTATGCTGCTGCTGCTGTTCAGGAAAATATTCCCCAAATAGAAATAATAGGTTATGCTGCTGCTGCAGATCAGGAACATGTATACCCACTACACTAAATAGGCTATGCTGCTGCTGCTGTAGTTCAGCATCATATGTACTCACTACTTTGAGTAGGCTATGCAGCTGCTGCTGCTGCAATTCAGGAACATTTGTACCCACTAGAGTGAATAGGCTATGCTGCTGCTGCTGAAGTTCAGGAACATGTGTACCCCTACGGTGAGCAGGCTATGCTGCTGCTGCAGTTCAGGAGCATGTTTACCCACTACAGTGAACAGGTTTTGCTTCTGCTGCAGTTCTAGAACATGTGTTCCCACTACAGTGAACAGACTATGCTACTGCTCCAGTTCAGTAACATGTGTACTCACTACAGTTAATAGGTTACACTGCTACTGCAGATCAGGAACTTGTGCACCCACTACAGGGGATAGGCTATGCTGCTGCTGCAGTTCAGGAACATCTGTGCCCACTATAGTGAAAATGCTATGCTGCTGCAGTTCAGGAAGTTGTTTATCCAGTACAGTGAATAGCTTTATTTCTGCTGCTGCACTTCAAGAATATGTGTACCCACTACAGTGGATAAGCTATGCTGTGGCAGTCCAGGTACATAAGTACCCACTACATTTAATAGGCTATGCTGCTGCTGCTGCAGTTCAGGAACATGTGTATCCACTACAGTGAATAGGCTATGCTGCTGCTGCAGTTTAGGAACATCTGTACTCACTACAGTGAAAAGGCTATGCTGCTGCTGCTGCAATTCAGGAACATGTGTTCCAACTACAGTGAATCGGCTATGCTGCTATAGTTCAGGAACATGTGTACACACTATAGTGAATATGATATGCTGCTGCAGTCAGGAACATGAGTATCCACTACAGTTGATAGGCTATTCTGCTGTTGCTGATGCTGCAGTTTGTGAATCTGTGTACGCACTACAGTTAATAGGTTATGCTGCTGCTGTAGTTCAGGATCATGTGTATGCCCTACTGTGTATAGGCTATGCTGCAGCTGCTGCAGTTCAGGAACATGTGCCCCCACTAGAGTGAATAGGCCATGCTGCTGCTGCTGTGGTTCAGGAACATGAGTCCCCAGTGCAGTGAATAGGCTATGCTGCTGCAGTTCAGGAACATGTGTACACTCTACAGTGGTTAAGTTATGCTGCTGCAATTCAGGAACATGTTTACCTGCTACAGTGAATAGGATATGCTGCTGCTGCTGGAGTTCAGCAACATATGCACCCACTAGAGTGACTTGATTATGCTCTTCCTGCTGCAATTCAGAACATGTGACCCACTAGAGTGAATATGTTATGCTTCTGCTTCTGCATTTCAGGAAAATGTGTACCCAGTACAGTGGATAGGCTATGCTGCTGCTGCTGTTCAGGAAAATATTCCCCAAATAGAAATAATAGGTTATGCTGCTGCTGCAGATCAGGAACATGTATACCCACTACACTAAATAGGCTATGCTGCTGCTGCTGCTGTAGTTCAGCATCATATGTACTCACTACTTTGAGTAGGCTATGCAGCTGCTGCTGCTGCAATTCAGGAACATTTGTACCCACTAGAGTGAATAGGCTATGCTGCTGCTGCTGAAGTTCAGGAACATGTGTACCCCTACGGTGAGCAGGCTATGCTGCTGCTGCAGTTCAGGAGCATGTTTACCCACTACAGTGAACAGGTTTTGCTTCTGCTGCAGTTCTAGAACATGTGTTCCCACTACAGTGAACAGACTATGCTACTGCTCCAGTTCAGTAACATGTGTACTCACTACAGTTAATAGGTTACACTGCTACTGCAGATCAGGAACTTGTGCACCCACTACAGGGGATAGGCTATGCTGCTGCTGCAGTTCAGGAACATCTGTGCCCACTATAGTGAAAATGCTATGCTGCTGCAGTTCAGGAAGTTGTTTATCCAGTACAGTGAATAGCTTTATTTCTGCTGCTGCACTTCAAGAATATGTGTACCCACTACAGTGGATAAGCTATGCTGTGGCAGTCCAGGTACATAAGTACCCACTACATTTAATAGGCTATGCTGCTGCTGCTGCAGTTCAGGAACATGTGTATCCACTACAGTGAATAGGCTATGCTGCTGCTGCAGTTTAGGAACATCTGTACTCACTACAGTGAAAAGGCTATGCTGCTGCTGCTGCAATTCAGGAACATGTGTTCCAACTACAGTGAATCGGCTATGCTGCTATAGTTCAGGAACATGTGTACACACTATAGTGAATATGATATGCTGCTGCAGTCAGGAACATGAGTATCCACTACAGTTGATAGGCTATTCTGCTGTTGCTGATGCTGCAGTTTGTGAATCTGTGTACGCACTACAGTTAATAGGTTATGCTGCTGCTGTAGTTCAGGATCATGTGTATGCCCTACTGTGTATAGGCTATGCTGCAGCTGCTGCAGTTCAGGAACATGTGCCCCCACTAGAGTGAATAGGCCATGCTGCTGCTGCTGTGGTTCAGGAACATGTGTCCCCAGTGCAGTGAATAGGCTATGCTGCTGCTGCTGTTGTTCAGGAACATGTGTACCAACTACAGTGAATAGGCTATACTACTGCTGCTGCTGCAATTCAGGAACATGTGTATCTACTACATTGAAAAGGATATGCTGCTGCTTCAGTTCAGGAACTTGTGTTCCCCTTACAGGGAATAGGCGAGGCTGCTGCTGCTGCATTTGAGGAAGATATGTAACCACTACAGTGAATAGGCTATGCTGCTGCAGTTCAGGCACTTATATACCCACTACAGTAGTTTTGTTATTCTGCTGCTGCTGCAGTTTAGGAACATGGGTGCCCACTACACTGAAAAGGCTATTTTGCTGCTGCTGCTACAATTCAGGAACATGTATACCTATTACATGAGGGTGGGAGGTTGGCCTTATGGTTAAGGTGCTTACCTTAGAAACACAAGGTGCAGGGTTTGATTCTGACATGGGTAATTGGCTAGGCTTAAAATGGCCCATAAGGGCAGTTAGCCTAGTACTAACCTATGAAACTATGAACCTATGAACAGTGCATAAGCTATGTTGTTGCTGCTGCATTTCAGGAACGTGTGCACAATTTACAGTGAATAGGCTATACTACTCCTGCAGTTCAGGAAGATGTGTACCCAGTACAGTGAATAGGCTATGCTTCTGCAGCTCAGTTCAGGAACATGAATAGCCATTACAGTGAACTGGCTATGCTGTTCCTGCTGCATTTCAGGAACATGTGACCCACTAGAGTGAATAGGCTATGCTTCTGCAGCTCAGTTCAGGAACATCAATAGCCATTACAGTGAACTGGCTATGCTGTTCCTGCTGCATTTCAGGAACATGTGACCCACTAGAGTGAATAGGCTATGCTGCTGCTGCTACAGTTCAGGAACATGTGACCCACTAGAGTGAATAGGCTATGTTGCTGCTGCTGCAGTTCAGTAACGTGTACCGACTACAGTGAATAGGCTATGCTGCTGCTGCTGCAGTTCAGGAACATGTGTACCCACTATAATGGATAGGCTATGCTGCTGCAGTTCAGAAAGATTTGTACCCTCTACAGTGAATAGGATATGCTGCTGCCACAGTTCAGTAACATGTGCACATAATACAGGGAATAGGCTATGCTGCTGCTGCATTTCAGGAACATGTATACCTAATACAGTGAAAAGGCTATGCTGCTCCTGCTGCAGTTCAGGAAAAGTACAGTGAATAGGCTTTGCTTCTATATCTGCAGTTCAGGAACATGTGTACCTTCTACAGTGGATAAGTTTTGCTGCTGCAATTCAGGAACATGTTTACCTGCTAGAGTGAATAGGATATGCTGCTCCTGCTGGAGTTCAGCAGCATATGCACCCACTAGAGTATCTAGGTTATGCTCTTCCTGCTGCAATTCAGAACATGTGACCCACTAGAGTGAATATGCTATGCTGTTGCTGCTGCTGCAGTTCAGGAACATGTGAACCCACTACACAAAATAGGCTATGCTGCTGCTTCTGCAGTTCAGGAACATGTGTACCCACTACAGTGAATAATTTATGCTTCTGCTGCTGCATTTCAGGAAAATGTGTACCCACTACAGTGGATAGGCTATGCTGCTGCTGCCATTCAGGAAAATATGCCCCAACCAAAAGTTATAGATTATGCTGCTGCTGCATTTCAGGAACATGTGTACCCCTTCTGTGAGTAGACTATGCTGCTGCTGCAGTTCAGAAGCATGTTTACCCATTACAGTGAACAGGTTTTGCTCCTGCTGCAGTTCTAGAACATGTGTACCCACTACAGTGAACAGGCTGTGCTACTGCTGCAGTTCAGTAACATTTGTACTCACTACAGTTAATAGATTATGCTGCTGCAGATCAGGAACTTGTGCACCCACTACAGGAGATAGGCTGTGCTGCTGCAGTTCAGGAACATCTGTGCCCACTATAGTGAAAAGGCTATGCTGCTGCAGTTCAGGAAGTTGTTTATCCAGTACAGTGAATAGCTCTGCTTCTGCTGCTGCAGTTCTGGAATATGTGTACCCACTACAGTGGATAAGCTATGCTGCTGCAGTTCAGGTGCATGAGTACCAACTACTATGAATATGTTATTATGCTGCTGCTGCAGTTCAGGAAGATGTGCACCCAGTATAGTGAATAGGCTTTGCTATTGCTGATTCAGTTCAGGAACATGTGTACCCTCTACAGTGAATAGGCTATACTACTGCTGCTGCAGTTCAGGAACATGTTTCCCCACTAGAGTTAATAGGCTAGGCTGCTGCAGTTCTGGAACATGTGTCCCCGCTAGAGTGAAAAGTCTATGCTGCTGCTGCAGTTCAGTAATGTTTGTACCCACAACTGTGAATAGGCAATGTGTTGCTACTGCAGTTCTGGAACATGTGTCCCTACCAGAGTGAAAAGTCTATGCTGCTGCTGCAGTTCAAGAATGTGTGTACCCACAACTGTGAATAGGCAATGTGTTGCTACTGCAGTTCTGGAATATTTGTACATACTAGAGTGAGTAGGGTATGCTGCTGCAGTTCAGGAACATGTCCCCACTAGAGTGAATAGCATATGCTGCTGCAGCTCAGGAACATGTACCTACTGCAGTGAATAGGCTATGTTGCTGCTGCTGCTGCATTTCAGGAATATATGTACCCCTTTGGGTGAATAGGCTATGCTGCTGCTGCTGCAGGTCAGGATAATGTGTCTCTACTACAGCGATTAGGCTATACTGCTGCTGTAGTAGTTCAGGAATATGTGCACCCACTACAGTGAATAGGCTATGCTGCTGCAGTAGTTTAGGAACATGTGTACCCACTACAGTGAATAGGCTATGCTGCTGCTGCAGGTCAGCTACATGTATTAGAACTTCAGGTTTTATGCAGGTCTAGTAGCTTTTCATTGGACATCTGATAATAACTGGGAGAAAATTGCAGACTTCAGCAATGAGAATTCGAAATATTTTGATATGTATTAGAATTTATTTCCTCCTTGCCCATTTAACAAAAGAGAAATTCAAGCACTGGAGGTCACAGCTGTGGTCATACCATTGCAAGCACAACACTATGATTCAAGTACTGTAGAAAATAAATACAACCGTCCGGTGCTCACAAGGAAATGTAATAAATTTTAGCTTCTCAACAGATACTGCCTTCATTGGAATACAAAACTCATTGCTCCACCACACTTTTTATACAATAAAAAAATCACAGCCAATAAAACAGTTAATTATTAAGTTTATCATTCAACGAAATTACTAAACTAAAACTTTCCAGTTACAGGACATATTTATCCCTTCAGGACGTAAAGTACCAAACTTCAAGATAAGCAAAGCTTCCTTATACAGAAGCCTGCTTTTAATATCCTTTCTATTTTTTCTAAAACAGTGCCTTGCAGACTCATATGCCATTGCAAGCAGTTGCTTAAGGAGGATCCACCATTAATTTCATTGATTTTGAGTGAAATGTTTAGGTGAATAAACTTTATCTATTTGCAAATTCACTTTAGCCAGCTGCCTTTTAGGGCACTACAGTGGTGGCTTCTGTATCCAATACTGGAAGAGAGTCTCACTGATTAATGGGACATGGATTTGAGTTTCTGCAGGAGCATAGAGGAAACAGTGGTATGTAGAATGGATTCATGTCCAGGATCATAGATGAGAAATGGTATGTAAAATGGATTCATAAAGATCTAAGGGGAGATGTGACAAATTTGCATTGAGAGTTTGAAGTCAGACACATCTTGATACATTACAGTGCTTTGAAGTCTAGTAGGATTTTTTAATAGTCATCAAGCTTTAATAATTAAATAGACTATTTATCAGAAGAAACTCAAAATACTTTAGTAAGTTGGCAAGTTCAGTTTTATTTCCATCCATGGATGACAATTTTACAGTTTGTATGTGCTAAATTCTGGTTTCTTTATTTTTTACCACTAAACAAAAATATGTAACTTTTGTAGATGTTTAATTATAAGCCGAAGGCCTTTAGCTATTATTCCTCTTTGTGGAAACCAATTTCTATTTGTCTAAATGGCTCATACAGAGTTATCATTTCTAAGAAGAATACAAACATCTATTTACTGTATGAAGCAGACCCTGCCATAGTTATTCTATCCATGAATACTGAGCGCTGAGGGTCTTTCGTATATGCACAATAATTTTACAGAGAGATAGATTAGTTCCAACCAACCTGTTTATACCTGCTGTAGAAATTAAAAGGTGAACCCCATTGTGAAAGTTGAATCAGAGTCAGTATTTTTATAGGCTTCTTGCCCCTGTGCCTGTCAACTATCAGGACTCCTCAGATCTGTCGTTGGTTTCATTCATCAGCCTGTAGTGGTTCTGCCCAGCACTGAGGAAGAGCAAACATTCAGAAGAGACATAATTCAGGCAAACAGAAGGGTCATTTCTGCCCTTAGTCTGTGTCACCATGGTGGCCATTATGTCTTGCTTGAATGATTTTATGTTCCCATGTTTTAAGGATGTGAGGTATGACATACATGACTTTGGTGACAAAATTTCTGTTCCAGGGTCATCACTTGTATCACTACTGCATATCTGAGGGACTGTGGCACTGGACAGCTGCATTGTACCTGCTCTGCCAGGAAGGGCATGTCTGTCCTACTCATGTTAGCTCCATAGGGCACCACCCAAGGCACTTTTCAAGCTCTCATCACCTGAGCTACATTCAGTGCGAGTGTGGAGAGAAGGCAGCCATGGTGTTAGTGGATTGTTTGGATTGGGGGCTGTTCCGGATTAACTCAGGTAGCTGGAATGGTTGGTGTGGCAGGCATTGCTGGAGTGATTGGCCTGGTTGTGGCTGTTCAGGCCTGTATGTAGAGAGGCACGCCGAGAAGAATGGATGGTGGTGACCAGGTGCTGGATGGTGTCAGAGGGTGTTGTGCCAGTTTCGAGTGGATGGTGAAAGTGGAACTGGACTGTTGCTGGCAGAGATGAGGTTGGTGTCGGAGTGGACGGCGGATCTTGGAGGCTGTAGTCGCTGATCGGGATGAGGGCAGATGGTGGAGACCAGACTGTCTGCTTGGATGTGTGCTGATCTGGATTCTTGAAAGTCTGTTTTTTTTTTGGATTGGTGAAACTGGACTGGGACATACCGGTGTGGAGATGGAGCTTTGGTTGGTTGGGACTCTGTGTCATGTGTGTGTTTAATGTATATGTGATGTAACTGCTTGTGTTTTATTATTGTAATGGTCTATGTTGTATCATGAGCTTGAAGGAATGTAATTTCATTCAGCTGTGCACTTTATGGTTGTATCGTCTGAATGACAATGTTTATTTACTTACTTACTTACAGTGGAGCTGACTGCTGACAGCCAATGTTGGACGGACACATTCTTTTGACAGTCCTAAAAATAAAGTTCACAGAACAGTTTCTTGTCACATTTTATCTAAAATAAATCTATTTGTGGTATGTGACCAATGCACTGAATGACTATTACTGGTTAAGAATGGTTGTCTTTGCTGTTTTTCTCTGAGACTAAACAACTGTTAATAAACTGTTTGACTGGATTTTGAGTAATGCTGAAAAACAATACAGTATCATGCACTGCTTGCAGGAAAAATTTTTTTAAAGAAGTATCAGTGTATCACTTTTCTCTTTCTAAGTTTTCATATGGGGTGACCGCCTAAGAATGTTCACCATAAATGCCTTCCAGGTATAGTCTGTAGCTTCTGCTTCTGTACCCAAATGCGCTGTGATATTAAAAGTTTTCCAGTGATCACAGACATTGTTGCAGCTGTGAGGCAAACCAGTATGTCCAAGAAATACACTTACATAAACAGTGATATTCTCAGAAAACAAGTCTAGTATCTTTCATGAAAGATTACCTTTTAACCAAAGCTTCTGGGATTATCTAACCACAGTGCACAGTGATGATTATGGAAAACATTCATCCCCTCATCTGAAATGTGTTTCTGGGATATAGATTTTACAAATGTGCAGTATAACTGGTAGCTATATAGTATAACCTCCTACAATCCATGCTGAGTTACTTCTGTATTTACTGGGAAAATCAATTCTACCTTCAATGTATTTATTGTTTGCTAGCCACTTAGGTTGTACAAGGAAAAAGGCAATTTTTCTGAGGTGAAAGGGAGTTTTGTTCTAGATGAATGAGTTATCGGATATGCCACATTCTACACCTTACATAAGAATACATCCCATGTCCCAAGGAAGTAGCTGAACAGAAAAACCTTAAGATCGTTCTAACTTTATTGTTGCTCCATATTGTCAAGGTTAGATTATGGTTTGGATAAATCAAATTTCTGCTTAGCAAATTTACATGAAATGACTTTCTATAGTTACAGGAAGTTCTATTCATTACTTCTGTCTTTCACACATTTAATAAGAAGCATAGCATTGGTAAGAAACAAAAATGTGATTATTTCTATGCGTACTTACTGTTTATACTTAAAGGAGCAGGGACGCTTTCTTCTGTTCTTTGATTTTCTGCATTGTAGCACACGCACGTGTATAGCCCTTCATCCTGTGATGTAACCTCTTCAATAATATATTCAAAGGAATGATCAGCGGATGGGATTGATTCGTTCCGTAACAGTTCATTATCTTTATAAAAGGTGCAACGTTTTAATGGGTATCTTCTGAGGCTGCTTCTGCACTCAACAATTATTTTTCCGCCCAAGTAGTATGATAAACTCACATGTATATCTGGCTTTTTCAGGTATTCTGTATATAAAGTAACCAAGATAATATTTTACTTAATAAAATAATAGAACATGAATCTATATACATTGCACAGTAGCTTTTTGCCAGCAAGAAGATGCTAAATGTCCACTATAAATCTGTAAAACAATATTACTTTTATAGAAATCCCCTTAATTTTCATACTTGGAAGTTAAACAGCTGCAGAACTTTGTGGATATTTTGTATGTTTCTGGACACAGAATTCATGAGGCTACAGTAAGTTCATGATATTAGCTTCAGTTCTTCACACGTCTCTCCTTTCTTCTCCTCTCCCCCACTGCATGCATCTCTCAATTTCTCTGCCTTCTCCCCATGATATCCTTTCCTGCAACTATTCTCACTTGCCTTTTCTAATGTCTTCATACCTCTCTATATAATGATGTGCCGCTATCCTTGTAGTATAAGCCAACTCAGCCATTATTGGTACATCTTATCCACAGAGCTCGGTTAAGCACAATCCCATATGTTTGTTCGTTTCTTATGTGATCCTATCACCCGGGTTGGCCTGCAAGTGGTCTGGTCCATTCAGATACTGCACTACCCTGGTAAACATATATATATATATATATATATATATATATATATATATATATATATAGATATGTATGTTTGTAGAGTAATAAATAATAAGTACTATATAAGGATTAATTAGCTGAAAAGCTGATGTTTCATAGATCCTGATGACCTTGTCATACAGTGTCACATATCACATGCCTGTAATAACCACTGGTGGTGGTGGCACCTAGGAGGTACATTTATTGAAATACTAGCCACCAGTACTCATCCTCATCTATATCATCATGAATTCAGGGCCTTCTTTCATAGTTTCAGGCCAATAGAATCTGAGTTGGACAGTTATTGCAGAGTTGGGATTCCTACGTCCTGTACTATCGTTGGATAGCAGGCTTCTTGCTCATTACTGAAACCTATCCCTGTGCATTGGTGGAAAAGGCTGATAACATTAACAGCCCAACCATAGTCCATATTCAAACTATATAGATAAAACATGGAGTCTTTGAAGTGTATCACTGGGTGACACATGCGGTGCTGTTCTACATGTTGGTTCATATTAGTATAAACATAAGTCATTATAAAAACTAAGCAACCTATAAAATTGTTCAGCACACCAATTTAAATAAAATACACCAAAATATTCACACATAAATACATCTGAGGCAGTTTGAAGACCAGCAAGAAACCTCCTCAGAAAATACTTCCCTAGATTTAAGTTTGAACCTTAGCTGTAATAAACAACTTGTTACCTAGACTGTGATCTAACATTGTCGAATTACTTCTGCTACCAGACAATAGCATTCCTTGTGTTATATAAATATACAACTACTGAAATTTGAATGCACCTAAAGCAGCAAATTCTAAGTCACATTAAGAATAATACTTTTGAGTGATATTGAGTAACGTCCTTCATTTCCATGTCTGTGAAGACCAAACATAAGCATCCCAGCATGTGTACAGCAAGCGGATCTATTTTACATAATCGAACTATCACTTCAGTGAACCACACATCATTGAGATGAAAGTATCGAAGACCTGAAACAGCAAATGTTAATGTCATTGAATCTAAACTTATCAAATTGCATTAGTTGGCCAACATCTCAGACAACATGGTAACTTGGTGAACAACAAAACTAAATGTTCCAGTCTCCTGATGAATCTGTATTTCTTTTACAAGTTGGCCAACTAATGCAATTTGATGATTGCAAATTCAATGAAGTTAACATTCACTGTTTGAAGTCTTTGATGCTTTCATCTCGATGATATGGTGGACAGACTATGCTGCTTCATCAGGGATAGCCTGCACCTATCTCCTCTAGGCATGTGAAAATTGGTAACACTATTCTACCTCATAGTGCCTTTTCTAGACATTACCAGTCTGATGTGGTTCACTGAACTGGTCATTTGATCATGTAAAATAGATCCCTGTGAGCAGATGATGCAACCAGGACAAACCAGTGATCCCATTACCAGGAAAATTGATTGCTTCTCAGCAGTGTGTAAGAGACTGAGTATAAAGATAAGGCTTTTAGGCAGTCCACAGAGGACATGTCCATAACACCATGCATTCTTTTTGTGGAGAATCTCTGCAGACACTCCAGTGATTGCATATGCCTAGTCAGATACATACTAAAGGGGCACTGTACTCAATAATTAGTCTAAAGAGGGCTGACTATAATGACAATGACACTGATGGACCTGGGTGACATACCCTTGCTTATAAATTGTACAACGTCGAAAGATGTCCTTACAACATTAAACACACGGTAGTTAAAGGCCAAGTGACTGTCTACATATGTTCCCAAATTTCTGACCTCTAGGTTTACACTTAGGGGAGTGCTATCAATTTAGTAATTTGCAAGGGCAGCTATATTTCTGAAAGAGATTATTATGCACTTTTTGGCACTGAGTTTTAGACCATGACACTGGCACCAGTTATTAATCTGTCTCAGGTGTTCTTGGGGGGTATTTGGGTTACTGGGGGACTACATGACAACACCTAGACTACAATCAACTGCATTAGGCAGAGGACATTGACATTAGCTTTGAGTTAAGAGAAGTAAATGCCAAAGAGGCTTAGCTCCAACATCATGCCCTGAGAGACCCTGCTAGTGACCTGCTATTTGTCTGAGGTAGACTCCCATAGTATGACTTCTTGGGTCTTATCTGATAAACAGCTTGTTATTCAGCAGGTGACATGGGGGTTTATACCTAATATTGTGAGCTTGTCTAGAATACCCTTGTGTTCCTCCATGTTTATGAGGATAAGGTCAAGTATGTTAGTATCCCTAGTGGATGTATGGACCAGTTAGTCCAACCATTCATTTTGACAAAATCCAAGAATCTTTGGTCCAGCATGTTTGGGGTTATGTAGGTTTCCCAGTTTATAGAAAGGTGGATGGTGCCACTCATAAGTACGATATTGGGTAGCATGGAAAGTGACTCTAGTTCATTTAAGTAAGTGGAGTGGGTTTCTTTGGTCATAGTGGGGGTCCTGTAGTTTGCAAGGTTATGATATGGGACTTTGCTTGTGGTGAGTTGCATGTGGAAAAGCTCAAGGACATCTGATTGCTTGATTAACTTTGAGGTGTGACTGTTTTTATGTCATTTGTGTCACCAATAACTTTTGTACCTCTTGTACATTAGTAAGTATAAATGGGTGGAAGACATTGAATTCCTGTGCTTTAAACCATGTTTCAGTAATTACATAGACATCTATATCCTCCAGAGTGGGGAGAGCAGGGAGGTTTTTTTTTTTTTTTTTTTTTGTGTAGACTCCTATCTTTGAAAAGTATCACCTTTAAAACTAGGAACTTTTTTATAAAACTAACAGTATTAAAATTGTTAAATGTTTTGTTGTACCACACTTTGTGTTTATAATTCTGGCAGAATGAAGTTTGAACAGTTTTTAAAAGCTATATTACATTCTGGCTCTGTTCTTCTGCCAGTCAGCTCTATCCATTGTTAGCGCCTACCACGAGACACAATCTTAACAGCACTTAGGTGTGCTTAACAAACTTTTGTTAAACATCCTATGTGGTATTATGTTTGAGTCTTTTGCTAGGGCAGCACTTAGTACATTTTTCTTTTTTTATGATTTTGAGGTATAATCATAATGCTCATTACACTAAAACAGTGATAAGACCAATTTCATTGCATGTGTTTAAAAATACCCTCAGTCATGCACAGATAACTTTGTAGGCATTTTGTAATAATACTAACAACTTTAATGCAATCTTCTTTGGAGTGAACTGTTGGTCATCCGTTTGTTTTATGTAAAGTAACAGATTGAGGACATGTGATAAGGCTGTTTTGCTAATTCATCAGTGCTATTTTGGTACGCCCTAGTGCTGGGGGCCATTACCACCGTGCAAAAAATCTACATTAGCTTTTATTCAGGTAATGGAAACTTTGCATTTTGCAATAATATAAAAGAAAATTACTCAACAGAATTTCACAATTATCAATTATAGACATAAAAGTTAGTATCAGCTACAATTTGGGATTATGTCCTTGATAAACACAAACCATGCAGCAGTCTTCTCTAAGGTAAAGACAAAGGGGCAGAAACCTAACACTAGAACATTAGTATAGGATTGCTAGGGCATATTATTAGTATTTGTACCCATGTTGACTATTTTACTCAATATTTTGCATTTGTATCTATATTCTGTAATGTTTTCATACTATGACATGAAGTCATGTTCTCAATGTATTTTTTAGTTCTATGTAATGGAGCTTTTCTCCCCAGCCCTCCTGGCCTAGTTAAACTTTCCGAGAAATCAGATGTAAAATAAATAAATAAATACATAAATTATTATAGCACTGGTAAGAAACTGGGGTAGGCATTGCATTCTCTGGGGCAATAAAAAGGGCATACATATTTGGTGAGTCATTAAACTAACATATGGAAGAGAATAGAAGAAAGACTACAGAAAACAAGAATCCTAGAATGACAAAATAATGTAAATATAGATATTATAACTAAAGACAGAACATGTAGTGTAAAGAAAAGGGAAAAGGAGACCATATTAATGAGAAGGATATCATGATGTACTAGAAAAACAAAGGTAATGGCAGCATGGAATATTAGAAAAAGGTTACATCATTTTGGAAACAGAACTAACAGTAGGAATAAAAGATGTGAAGTAAAATTTCTGTGGGGCTGTGGAGGAAAGGAATGTGAAAAGATATAGATGTTTGCTAGGTAATAAAAGAAGCAAAGAAGTAAAATGGGAAAAAGTATTAGGAATACTTTAGGAATTAATTAGGCAATTAATTAATTAGGAAGGGGCGGGAGGATGGCATAATGGTTAAGGTGTTTACTTTGGAAACACAAGGTGCAGGGTTTGATTCTCAGATAGGGTAATTGGCTAGGCTTAAAATGGCCCACAAGGGCAGTTAGCCTAGTACTAATCTATGAACCTATGAACCTAAATAGGTAATAACTTATTTGCAGATGTTTTCATGTTGAAAGAATACAGATATGGAAGAGAAAATGACAAAAGAGGGGGATGATAAGCAAGAGATAAAATAGTATAAACTTACGTAAACCACATTATCTACTCCTGAGTGGTGACCTCTGCCTTGCCTATAAGGGTTCAAATGATTCCATACTGTATGACTTCCTAAGCATTGGCAAAGCCTACATCATGAATAACCACTTAGAAGTTTTAAACCTCTGCCGTAATGTAAAAAAAAAAAAAAAAAAAACCTCCTACCAGAAAATATATCAATCTGTCTCAGAGAATTTGTCTGTTCTGGAACAGACTTCCCCTTTATAGCTCGCAAAGCAGCTTCCTAATCCTCTTCAAGCACAGCATATATGATTGGAGTATTAGAATCTGTTTGATCAACTAGGAGTAAGTAACAAAATGCGTGGTGGCTGGGCTACAAATGACCTACCTGGTTGGCAGTTTAATGTGAATGCATGAACCTATGAACCTGTATGCAGTCTGCAGTGTATAATATTACATAAGAAACCTGTATTAAGGACCATGTTAGTTACAATGACTGCAGCTAGATCTCAGGGCGAGACTAAATGCTGCTCATACTGACAAGGATACTGAGTACTGCTCGAAAAACTGAGAACATGTTTGATCATTAGTAAAATGTTTCTGTCCATCCAGAGAGGTATGCTGTTTCAGCCCAATGCCTGGGCAGTATTCATATCAGAACCAACAGCAACTGGCACAGCTAAAAGAAACGATTTGTTAAAACTGAAAAAGCCATTGACACTTTACAAGAGTGAGATGTGCTGCCATGGATCAACACTTTCTAAACCAACAATAGTGGGTTCCCCCTTGCTTAATTAGCCATCTACCCCAGGAGGATTCCAGATTCTCAGTACAAGCCTGAAGACGCCTGGATATTGGAATAATGTGGAGGCTTATCTAAATGTTTTTGAAAGGTATGCATTGAGGCAAACCTGGTTGTGAATAGGCTGGGGCACAACTCTACCGTACTAGCTGACTGGAGAGACACTAAAAGCTTACATGATATTGAAAAACTCTGATGTATATTATTACTGTAAATCAAAGAAATTTTAGCAAGGCCTGTGGATTCAGATGAAGAACCCAAAGGGTCATCCTGTAAATTTTGTAAATTGACATTTTATATGGACAAACCTGTGAAAGCTAAAATTATGGATTTGCTATATAGTTTGAAAAACCTGGCTCAAACTTGACATAAATCCATCCATCCATTCATCCGTCAATCCATAATCCTGCTTTTCCTATTTTTGGGCATGGAATCAGGGTGTCATATCAACAGTGACAATCCTCTAGCACCAGTATTCATACCACCTGGTGGGTAGTCTTGCTCAGATAAATAATACAAGTAAATTATGGTAATTTTGGCTGTAGACAAATTTAAGAAGGCCCTCTTTCATGAATTAAGAAGGTGCATACTCTAGAGTGATTCCCCATTTTTTTGAACATTTAGGGCATTTATTAATAAATGAAGTTATAGATTCCATGTCACACTTACATGTACACTGGGGTAGTAATAAACATTCACCTAAGTATATTACTGTATTTGTAACTAGGAAAAAATCTATTTCGAACAATTTGTTTTAAATGATGTACAAAATGTCACATAGCCAGATATTCTATACTTAATGATAGTAATGCCATACCTGTAAAAACTGTTAATATGAGTCAGCACTTTGTTAACCTAATTGCGGCTGAGATTATACCAGTGGAGTCTGTTAATAATGAGTGGTAAACAGAAGTGTAAATCTGATTTCTGTCACTGTGATAGCACCTGAATTATGATATACTGTTTTAGTATAGGGTAACAAATTACTAGGACTCAGGAAGCAAGATTAATTTAGTTACAACAAAATATGTTTGAAAACATAAAACAACTGGTTAGCAGAACACTGAAGTGATGGGTGTACAAAGAGAAAAGACTGACTTACCTGCAACACAATACAAAATGCAGGTTCTCTTAGATATATTTTCACATCTTGTAGTCCTCACACCAAACTTGACTCTTGATTGGATCAATGGTCAAGATTTTCCCAAATTAAATATACTTTGAAAGTAAAGAGTTCATAATTGCATATATTCAGATAGTTGCTAAGTAAACCAGTTTAACTCTCAACAAAATAGAAATTGTATCTTAAAAGAATGTGCATTTAAAACTATATCAAATACAAAATGCCACTGACAGGCAGTTAGGAATGAAGTAAGAAAGATGCTTCAAGTTCCACATGAGCTTATAGAAAAATCCCAGAGAGAGTGTGGTAGTCATAGATATAGTATACTAGTACTGCAATCTAAAGCATATGATTGTGCAATTAATTCAGGTAGTAAACAGCATCCTGACAGGACAAACCAATTGAGAAGCTGAGCAAGGCAGGGTTCTGTCCACTTTGGACTTAGCAAAGGCTACTGGCAAATCCAAGTAGCCTCTGACACTAAGGAAAAGTGGCATTTTCAAAACCCAGTGGGCTCTGCCATTCTAAACTGTTGCCTTTTGGTTTACATGAAATGCTGGCTATGCTCCTGTCTGATTGCCCTCATTAACAAGAAGCTAAATATTGAACTGGAAAGAATGAAGTATACAAAATCCAAGAATACAAGAGAAAGTGTGATGTACTGTGTGAAAATGTAGAACAGCAGAGATCATAAGATCATAGGATCATAGGAGTGTACTAGGTTATCGACCCGGAGGTCATTTCAAGCCTAGCTGTTTCATCCCAATGTAATACCATAAATGCTCTACCCAATACCCAGGATTGTATTTAGTAATGACTGTCAATGCCAAGGAGGGTTGTGGGCACTATTCCTGGAAAGAATTTATGGTGCCCCATCCACTTGTCCAGATTCCTTTTGAACAGTGTCATAGAAGTGTTCTGCATCACATGAATTGGCAACCTATTCCAAAGATGCGGCAGCCTCTGGGAGACAAATCTATCCTTCCAGAATGTCCTTTTCAAGTCACATGCCATATTTATGTCCCTGGAACAAGTAGCTCTAGTCCTGTTTGATTTGTAGCAAATTCATTAGGTTTGGGTCGGTGATTGCTCTGTAAGCCAGCCATTAGTCACCCCTAAGAAGTCTATATGATACTGAGTACAGTGACACAGTGATTTTCTTTGTTAGAAATCTCTGAGGTCTCTCCAATTGCTGCAGTTGCATTGTACAGTACATGCCAAAAGGGGCATTACACTCAATTATGAGTCTGAATGGTGATGAGTATAGAGGGGTTATAACCTCCTTTGCTCTGAAGGCGATGCCTTTGCTAATCAAGTGTGTTATATAGAAAGCCTTCAGGGATCACACATGCACACGTGCGTGCATACTCACACACACACACACACACACACACACACACACACACACACACACACACACGCAGACACGCACACACGCACACACAGACACACACACACATAGACACACACACACTCACACACACACACACACACACACACACACACACACACACACACACACACACACACACACACACACACACACACACACACACACACACACACACACACACACACACACAGACACACAACACAGACACACACACACACACACACACACTCACACATGCACACGCACACACAGACACACATAGACACGCGCGCGTGCACACACACACACACACACAAACACACACACACGCACACACCTTGCTTGCTGAAGAAGAATCATTTCACAGAAGCAGCACAAATCTGTTCAGCGGTGAGTCTACCTTCATTCTGCAGAAGGAGCAGCATAAGAATATTAAATTCTGCACATGGAAAGGAAAGAACAAGAGGTATGTGCGGCGACTCATGCACAGATGGAACAGGTGTGTGTGTTCAGTGTTTTTAAAGGAGAATACACTTACAAGCAAAATAAATCTTTTTGTTTTTCTAATTAAAAAGTGTGGTAGTCCCTCAGTAAGCAGGCCCCCACCCAGCCAGCAGAGACCCCAGGTGACTGCCTTGGTCACCTAGTGCTGGATCTGTCTCTGTGTGTGCCCAATGGAAGAAGGAAGGCAATCTTGAGGGTTTACTTATTAAGGAAGGGACCTCAATTTGAGAAGAGGAGCCATCTCAATTTATTACTGTTTCGGCTGTAGTTGAACTTTTTTAATAACCTTTAATGTTACACCTTCATATTTAATTACTGTACAATCCTCATGACTGGCGCACTTTATATTCACACTAGTGGTCTGCTGTTTAATACTTTTCTGTCTCCCCCTTCTTGCCCCTTATTTTGTAATACTCCAATACCTGTTCCTTGACCTCGCTTCCTCTCATCATTTTGCTGCATACAGGAATTATAAAACCATGTTCTCTGTCCTTAACCTCTCCTCATTTTTTCCTAGTTTTTCACCACTCCATTCATATCTGCTGATCATCATTACAGTTTTCTTCTCCCTGTTCCCCACCTCTCTTCTTCCACTTCCAGCTCAAATGTCCAGAATTCCCATACATTTTCTTTGAATTTGTTTTTTTTTTTGTGAAGATTTCCTCCAATATGTCTAAGTCCTTCTTCCAGATCTTATGCTCTCAACTGCAACCCCAGCACATATGCGCCATCCCTCCTTCTTCCTCACTGCATCTACAGCTTCTGGAGTTTTCCTCGCTTTCTTCCATTGCCAACATTTTTGAAGTGAGGTACCATCTGTGAATAATTTTCTGTGTTTAGTCCTCTATTCTGTGTACCCAATTCATCTCCTTGTCTACCCTGATTATCAGTTTCCATCTTTCTTGTCTTTCCTCTCATCCCTCTTTCCTGCCCCAGCCTGTCTTTCAAATTTGTCCATTTCCTTTTCTCCATATGTCTTCATATATTTTCCAAATTCTGACTTTTGTCTCTCCCATGTTTCCCATGGTGCCCTTCTTTTCCTTTTTGTGTTCTCCTTCTTTTTCATGTTTACTCTCTCTCTTTTTCATTTTTTACATTTCTTCCTCAGTCATCTATATCCCACAATTCACATGCTGGAATTCCATATTGCCTAGATATATCTTCCAAGGTCTTGACACTTTCTGTCTCCTTCCTTTCCTTTGTTATGTCCCTTTCTGCTGTCATCAGTGCTTGACTTTACTTGCATTTTCCCTATGAAGTTGATCCAGCCTTCATACCCATACCTGCCTCTCTCCTTTCTTGTCCACCTTATGTTCTAATTTTCAGTGCCTCCCATACTTTACTCTTGTATAACTCCTACCTAGCTAATCCTAGAACTCCTTCATAGTTGTCATCCTTTCTTTCTTTCTTTCTTTTACAATAAACCTGATTAATATTGTATGTCACAGTGTACACGGGTATTTGTGGGACTGACGTTTAGTCTTTGCTTGTCTATTGAACTCACTGCCCATTAAATTTATCATTCCAAATATTGTATATTGTTCTTTATTTTTGCTAGTCCTTTATCCATCAGGTTTGCAATCAAGATTACAGTAGAGTGCATTACTATATGTCACACCCTTTTAATTCTACAGTCATCATTTCCAGATGAGTGTACATCTTGCACACTTTCATTTCCATAATTCTATCAGGTTTGATCCCTGTTTCCTGTAGGATCTTCTGTATCATTGATACTGCACTCCCACTAGAACTCCTAAATAATTTGGGAACTCCCCTTACAGGGATCATCTGTATCATTGATATGGCACTCCCACAAGAACTCCTAAGTAATTTGGGAACTCTCCCACAAGAACTCCTAAGTAATTGGGGAACTCTCCTTACTGTGATCTTCTGTATCATTGATAAATCATTCCCAGTAGAACTCATAAGTAATTTGGGAAATCTCCTTACTGTGATCTTCTGTATCATTGATAAATCATTCCCAGTAGAACTCATAAGTAATTTGGGAAATCTCCTTACTATGATCTTCTGTATCATTGATACAGCACTCCTACTAGAACTCCTAAGTAATTTGAGAACTCTCCTTATTGGGATCATCTGTATCATTGATAGTACACTACCCACTAGAACTGCTAAGTAATTTGGGAACTCTCCTTACTGTGATCTTCTGTATCACTGACACGGCACTCCCACTAGAACTCCTAAATAATTTGGGAACTCCCCTTACAGGGATCATCTGTATCATTGATATGGCACTCCCACAAGAACTCCTAAGTAATTTGGGAACTTTCCTTACTGTGATCTTCTGTATCATTGATACGGCACTCCCACGAGAACTCCTAAGTAATGTGGGAACTCTCCTTATTCGGATCCTCTGTATTATTGATAGTACACTGCCCATTAAAACTCCTAAGAAATTGGGGAACTCTCCTTACCGGTATCTTCTGTACAAGTGATACTGCACTACCACTATAACTCCTAAGTATTTTGTGAACTCTCCTTACTGTGATCTTCTGTATCAGTGATATTGCACTCCCACAAGAACTCCTAAGTAATTTGGGAACTCTCCTTACTGGGATCTTCTGAATCAGTGATACTGCACTCCCACTAGAACTCCTAAGTAATTTGGGAACTCTCCTTATTGGGATCTTCTGTATCAGTGATACTGCACTCCCACTAAAACTTGTAAGTGATTTGGGAAATCTCCTTACTGGGATCTTCTGTATCAGTGACACTGCACTCCCACTAGAACTCATAAGTAATTTGGGAACTCTCTTTATGGGATTGTCTGTATCATTGATATGGCACTCCCACTAGAACTCCTAAGTAATTTGGTTCTCCTTAATAGGATCGTCTGTATCATTCACACAGCACTCCCACTAGAACTCCTAAGTAATTTGCATACTCTGGTTACTGGGATCTTCTGTATCATTGATAGGGCATTCCGCGTAGAACACCTAAGTAATTAGAGAACTCTCCTTACTGGGATCTTCTGTATCATTGATACGGCACTCCCACTTGAACTCTTAAGTAATTTGGGAACTCTCCTTACTGCGATCTTCTGTATCATTGATAGTACACTGCCCATTAGAACTCCTAAGTAATTTGGGAACTCTCCTTAATGAGATCATCTGTATCATTGATAGTACACTGCACATTAGAAATCATAAGTAATTTGGGAACTCTCCTTACTGGTATCTTCTGTATCAGTGATACTGCACTCCCACTAGAACTTCTAATTAATTTGAGAACATTGCTTACGAGGATCATCTGTATCATTGATACAGCACTCCCAGTAGAACTTCTAAGTAATTTGGGAACTCTTCTAACTGGGATCATCTGTATCATTGATATACCACTCACACTAGAACTCCTGAGTAATTCAGGAAATCTGCTTATTGGGATCTTCTGCATCATTGATACGGCACTCCCAATAGAATGCCTGAGTAATTTGGGACTCTGCTTACTGGGACTGTGTCTATCATTGATAGTACACTGCCCATTAGAACTTCTAAGTAATTTGGGAACTCTCCTTACTGGGATTTTCAGTACCACTAATACTGCACTCACACTAGAACTCCAAAGTAATTTTGGAACTCTCCTTACTGGGATTGTCTGTATTATTGATACGGCACTCCCAGTAGCAGATTTCCCAAGCTACTTAAGAGCTATAGTGGGAATGCCGTATCAATGATACAGAAGATCCCGGCAAGAAGAGTTCCCAAATTACTTAGCAGTTTTAGTGGGAGTGCCGTATCAATGATACAGAACATCCCAGAAAGGAGAGTTCCCAAATAACATAGGAGTTCTAGTGGGAGGGCCGTATCAATGATACAGATGATCCCAGTAAGGAGAGTTGCCAAATTACTTAGGAGTTCTAGTGGGAGTGCAGTATCAATGATACAGACAATCCCAGTAAGAAGAGTTCCAAAATTACTTCGGAGTTTTAGTGGGAGTGCCGAATAAATGATACAGAAGATCCCAGTAAGTAGAGTTCCAAAATTACTTAGGAGTTCTCGTGGGAGTGCCGTATCAATGATACAGAAGATCCCATTAAGGATAGTTCTCAAGTAACTTAGGAGTTCTAGTGGGAATGCTGTATCAATGATACAGATGATCCCAGTAAGGAGATTTTCCAAATTACTTAGGAGTTCAAGTGGGAGTGCCGTATCAATGATATAGACTATCCCAGTAAGGAGAATTTCCAACTTACTTAGGAGTTTGAATGGGAGTGCAGTGTCATTGATACAGACGATCTCAGAAAGGAGAGTTCCCAAATTACTTAGGAGTTTTAGTTAGAGTGCCATATCAATGATACAGATGATCCCAGTAAGAAGAGTTCCCAAATTACTTAGGAGTTCTAGTATGAGTGCAGTATCAATGGTACAGATGATCCTAGTAAGGACAGTTCCTAAATTACATGGGAGTTCTAATGGTCAGTGTACTATCAATGATATAGATGATACCAGTAAGGAGAGTTCCCAAATTACTTAGGAGTTCTAGTGGGAGTGCAGTATCAATGATACAGAGGATCTCACTAAGGAGAGTTTCCAAATTACTTCGGTGCTCTAATGCAAGTGTCGTATCACTGATACAGACGATCCCAGTAAGGAGAGTTCCCAAATTACTTAGGAGTTCTAGTGGGAGTGCCGTTTCAATGAAGCAGAAGATCCCCAGTAGGCAGATTTCCCAAATTACTTAGGAGTTCTAGTGGGAGTGCCATATCAATGATACAGATGATCCCAGTAAGGAAAGATCCCAAATTACTTAGGAGTTCTAGTGGGAGTGCAGTAGCACTGATACAGAAGATCCCAGTAAGAAGAGTTCCCAAATTACTTTGGAGTTTGAGTGGGAGTGCAGTTTCAATGATACAGAAGATCCCAGTAAGTAGAGTTCTAAAATTACTTAGCAGTCATAGTGGGAGTGCAGTTTCACTGATGAAGAAGATCCCAGTAAGCAGAATTCCCAAATTACTTAGGAGTTCTATTGGGAGTGCATATCAATGATACAGATGATCCCAGTAAGGAGAGTTCCCAAATTACTTAGGAGTTCTAGTGGGAGTGCCGTAACAATGATACAGAATATCCCAGTAAGGAGAGTTCCCAAGTAACTTAGGAGTTCTACTGGGAGTGCCGTATCAATGATACAGATGATCTCAGTAAGGAGTGTTCCCAAATTACTTAGGAGTTAGAGTGGGAGTGCAGTATCACTGATACAGAAGATCCCAGTAAGGAAAGTTCCCAAATTTCTTAGGAGTTTTAGTGGCAGTGCCATATCAATGATACAGAAGATCCCAAAAAGGAGAGTTCCCAAATTACTTAGGAGTTATAATATGAGTGCAGTATCAATGGTACAGAAGATCCCAGTAAGAAGAGTTCCCAAATCACTTAGGAATTTGAATGGTTAGTGTACTATCAATGATACAGATGATCCCACTAAGGAGAGTTCCCAAATCACTTAGGAGTTCTAGTGGGAGTGCTGTATCAGTGATGCAGAAGATACCAGTAAGCGGATTTCCCAAATTACTTAGGAGTTCCAGTGGGAGTGCAATATCAATGATACAGACGATCCCAGTAATGAAAGTTCCCAAATTACTTAAGAGTTCTAGTGGAATTGTCATATTAATGATACAGAAGATCCCAGTAAGGAAAGTTCCCAAATTACTGAGGAGCTCTAGTATGAGAGCAGTATCAATGGTATAGAAAATCCCAGTAAGCAGAGTTCCCAAATTACTTAGGAGTTTTAATGGGCAGTGAACTTGCAATGATACAGACGATCCCAGTAAGGAGAGTTCCCAAAGTACTTAGGACTTCTAGTGGGAGTGCAGTATCAATGATACAGAAGATCTCAGTAAGGAGAGCTCCCAAATTACTTTGGAGTTCTAGTGGGAGTGCCGTATTAATGATACAGACGATCTCATTAAGAAGAATTCCCAAATTACTTAGGAGTTCCAGTGGGTGTGCAGTATCACTGATACAGACGATCCCAGAAAGGAGAGTTCACAAATTACTTAAGAGTTCCAATGGGCAGTGGACTATCAATGATACAGACGATCCCAGTAAGGAGAGTTCCCAAATTGCTTGGGAACTCTCCTTTCTGGGATCTTCCAATTCATTGATACGGCACTCCCACTTGAAACACTAAGTAATTTGGGAACTTGCCTTATTGGGATCTTCTGTATCTGTGATACGCACTCCCATTAGAACTCCTAAGTAACTTGGGAACTCTCCTTACTGGGGTCTTCTGTATCATTGATACGGCAATCCCAGTAGAACTCCTATGTAATTTGGGAACTCTCCTTACTGGGATCTTCTGTATCATTGATACGGCACTCCCACTTGAACTCTTAAGTAATTTGGGAACTCTTCTTACTGGGATCTTTTATATCATTGATAGTACACTGTCCATTAGAACTCCTTAGTAATTTGGGAACTCTACTTACTGGGATCGTCTGTATCATTGATAGTACACTGCACATTAGAACTCATAAGTAGTTTGGGAACTCTTCTTACTGGGATCTTCTCTATCAGGGATACTGTACTTCCACTAGAACGTCTAAGAAATTTGAGAACTTTCCTTACAAGGATCATCTATATCATTGATACAGCACTCCCAATAGAACTTCTAAGTAATTTGGAAACTGTCCTTACTGGGATAATCTGTATCATTGATACGGCACTACCACTAGAACTCCTAAGTAATTTGGGAACTCTCCTAACTGGGATTGTCTGTATCATTGATACGCACTCCCACTAGAACTCCTAAGTAACTTGGGAATTCTCCGTACTGGAATCTTCTGTATCACTGATACGGCACTCCCACTCGAACTCCTAAGTAATTTGTGAACTCTCCTTATTGGGATCTTCTGTATCATTGATACAGCATTCCCACTAGAACTCCTAAGTAATTTGGGAACTCTCCTTACTGGGATCTTTTATATCATTGATAGTACACTGCCCATTAGAACTCCTTAGTAATTTGGGAACTCTCCTTACTGGGATCATCTGTATCATTGATAGTACACTGCACATTAGAACTCATAAGTAGTTTTGGAACTCTCCTTACTGGAATCTTCTCTATCAGTGAGACTGCACTTCCACTAGAACTTCTAAGAAATTTGAGAACTTTCCTTACGAGGATCATCTATATCATTGATAGAGCACTCCCAATAGAAGTTCTAAGTAAATTGGGAAATCTGCTTGCTGGGAGCTTCTGCCTCATTGATACGGTACTCCCACTAGAACTCCTAAGTAATTTGGGAACTCTCCTAACTTGGATCGTCTGTATCATTGATACAGCACTTACACTAGAACTCCTAAGTAAATTGGGAAATCTGCTTGCTGGGAGCTTCTGCCTCATTGATATGGCACTCCCACTAGAACTCCTAAGTAATTTGGGAACTCTCCTAACTGGGATCATCTGTATCATTGATACAGCACTCACACTAGAACTCCTAAGTAATTTGGGAAATCTGCTTGCTGGGAGCTTCTGCATCATTGATACGGTACTCCCACTAGAACTCCTGAGTAATTTTGGACTCTCCTTACTGGGACCATCTCTATCATTGATAGTACACTGCCAATTAGAACTCCTAAGTAATTTGGGAACTCTCCTTACTGGGATCTTCAGTACCACTGATACTGCACTAACACTAGAACTCCTACATAATTTGGGAACTCTTCTTACTGGGATTGTCTGTATTATTGATACGGCAGCCCCACTAGCAGATTTCGCAAATTACTTAAGAGCTGTAGTGGGAGTGCTGTATCAATGATACAGCCGATCCCAGTAAGAAGAGTTCCCAAATTACTTAGGAGTTTTAGTGGGAGTGTCTTATCAATGATACAGAAGATCCCAGTAAGGAGAGTTCCCAAGTAACATAGGAGTTCTAATGGGAGTGTTGTGTCAATGATACAGATGATCCCAGTAAGGAGAGTTCCCAAATTTCTTAGGAGTTCTAGTGGTAGTGCAGTATCAATGACACAGATGATCCCCGTAAGAAGAGTTCCAAAACGACTTTGGAGTTTGAGTGGGAGTGCTGTATCAATGATACAGAAGATCCCAGTAAAAAGAGTTCCCAAATTGCTTAGGAGTTCTAGTGGGAGAGCAGTATCATTGATAAAGAAGATCCCAGTAAGGAGAGTTCCCAAATTACTTAAGAGTTCTAGTGGGAGTGCCGAATCAGTGATACAGAATATCCCAGTAAGGAGAGTTCCGAAATTTCTTAGGAGTTCTGGTGGGAGTGCAGTATCAATGATACAGAAGATCTCATTAAGGAGAGTTCTCAAGTAACTTAGGAGTTCCAGTGGGAGTGCAGTATCAATGATACAGATGATCCCAGTAAGGAACGTTTCCAAATTACTAGGAGTTCTAGTGGGAGTGCCATATCAGTGATACAGACTATCCCAGTAAGGAGAGTTTCCAACTTACTTTGAAGTTTGAGTGGGAGGGCCATATCAATGATACAGACAATCCCAGTAAGGAGAGATCCCAAATTACTTAGGTGTTCTAGTATGAGTGCAGTATTAATGATACAGAAGATCCCAGTAAAGAGAGTTCCTAAACTACTTAGGAGTTCTAATGGTCAGTGTACTATCCATGATACAGACGATCCCAGTAAGGAGAGTTCCCAAATTACTTAGGAGTTCTAGTGGGAGTGCAGTACCAATGATATAGAATATCCCACTAAGTAGAGTTCCCAAATTACTTAGGAATTCTAGTAGGAACACAGTATCACTGATACAGAAGATCCCAGTAAGGGGAGTTTCCAAATTACCTAGGAGTTCAAGTGAGAGTGCCGTATCAGTGATGCAGAAGATACCAGTAAGCAGATTTCCCAAATTACTTAGGAGTTCCAGTGGGAGAGCAATATCAATGATACAGGCAATCCCAGTAAGGAAAGTTCCCAAATTACTTAAGAGTTCTAGTGGGAGTGCCATATCAATGATACAGAAGATCCCAGTAAGGAAAGTTCCCAAATTACTTAGGAGTCCTAGTGGGAGTGCAGTATCACTGATACAGAAGATCCCAGTAAGGAGAGTTCCCAAATTACTGAGGAGTTCTAGTATGATTGCAGTATCAATGGTATAGAGGATCCCAGTAAGAAAAGTTCCCAAATTACTTAGGAGTTATAATGGGCAGTGAGCTTGCAATGATACAGATGATCCCAGTAAGGAGAGTTCCCAAATTACTTAGGAGTTCTAATGGGCAATGTACTATCAATGATACAGACGATCCAAGTAACGAGTGTTCCCAAATTGCTTAGGACTTCAAGTGTGAGTGCCGTATGAATGATACAGAAGATCCCAGTAAGGAGAGCTCCCAGAGTACTTAGGACTTCTAGTGGAAGTGCAGTAGCAATGATACAGAAGATCCCAGTAAGGGGAGTTCCCAAATTATTTTGGAGTTCTAGTGGGAATGCAGTATTAATGATACAGACGATCTCATTAAGAAGAATTCACAAATTACTTAGGAGTTCTAGTGGGAGTGCAGTATCACTGATACAGATGATCCCAGTAAGGAGAGTTCCCAAATTACTTAGGAGTTCTAATGGGCAGTGGACTATCAATGATGCAGACGATCCCAGTAAGGAGAGTTCCCAAATTGCTTGGGAACGTTCCTTACTGGGATATTCTGTTTCATTGATATGGCACACCCACTTGAACCACTAAGTAATTTGGGAACTCTCCTTACTGGGATTGTCTGTATCATTGATAGTACACTGCACATTAGAACTCATAAGTAATTTGGGAACTCTCCTTACTGGGATCTTTTCTATCAGTGATACTGCACTCCCACTAGAACTTCTAATTAATTTGAGAACATTGCTTACGAGGATCATCTGTATCATTGATACAGCACTCCCAGTAGAACTTCTAAGTAATTTGGGAACTGTCCTAACTGGGATCATCTGTATCATTGATATACCACTCACACTAGAACTCCTGAGTAATTCAGGAAATCTGCTTATTGGGATCTTCTGCATCATTGATACGGCACTCCCAATAGAATGCCTGAGTAATTTGGGACTCTCCTTACTGGGACTGTGTCTATCATTGATAGTACACTGCCCATTAGAACTCCTAAGTAATTTGGGAACTCTCCTTACTGGGATTTTCAGTACCACTGATACTGCACTCACACTAGAACTCCAAAGTAATTTTGGAACTCTCCTTACTGGGATTGTCTGTATTATTGATACGGCACTCCCAGTAGCAGATTTCCCAAGCTACTTAAGAGCTATAGTGGGAATGCCGTATCAATGATACAGAAGATCCCGGCAAGAAGAGTTCCCAAATTACTTAGCAGTTTTAGTGGGAGTGCCGTATCAATGATACAGAACATCCCAGAAAGGAGAGTTCCCAAATAACATAGGAGTTCTAGTGGGAGGGCCGTATCAATGATACAGATGATCCCAGTAAGGAGAGTTGCCAAATTACTTAGGAGTTCTAGTGGGAGTGCAGTATCAATGATACAGACAATCCCAGTAAGAAGAGTTCCAAAATTACTTCGGAGTTTTAGTGGGAGTGCCGAATAAATGATACAGAAGATCCCAGTATGTAGAGTTCCAAAATTACTTAGGAGTTCTCGTGGGAGTGCCGTATCAATGATACAGAAGATCCCATTAAGGATAGTTCTCAAGTAACTTAGGAGTTCTAGTGGGAATGCTGTATCAATGATACAGATGATCCCAGTAAGGAGAATTTCCAAATTACTTAGGAGTTTAAGTGGGAGTGCCGTATCAATGATATAGACTATCCCAGTAAGGAGAATTTCCAACTTACTTAGGAGTTTGAATGGGAGTGCAGTGTCACTGATACAGATGATCTCAGAAAGGAGAGTTCCCAAATTACTTAGGAGTTTTAGTTAGAGTGCCATATCAATGATACAGATGATCCCAGTAAGGAGAGTTCCCAAATTACTTAGGAGTTCTAGTATGAGTGCAGTATCAATGGTACAGATGATCCTAGTAAGGACAGTTCCTAAATTACATGGGAGTTCTAATGGTCAGTGTACTATCAATGATATAGATGATACCAGTAAGGAGAGTTCCCAAATTACTTAGGAGTTCTAGTGGGAGTGCAGTATCAATGATACAGAGGAACTCACTAAGGAGAGTTTCCAAATTACTTTGGTGCTCTAATGCGAGCGTCGTATCACTGATACAGAAGATCCCAGTAAGGAGAGTTCCCAAATTACTTAGGAGTTCTAGTGGGAGTGCCGTTTCAATGAAGCAGAAGATCCCCAGTAGGCAGATTTCCCAAATTACTTAGGAGTTCTAGTGAGAGTGCCATATCAATGATACAGATGATCCCAGTAAGGAAAGATCCCAAATTACTTAGGAGTTCTAGTGGGAGTGCAGTAGCACTGATACAGAAGATCCCAGTAAGAAGAGTTCCCAAATTACTTTGGAGTTTGAGTGGGAGTGCAGTTTCAATGATACAGAAGATCCCAGTAAGTAGAGTTCTAAAATTACTTAGCAGTCATAGTAGGAGTGCAGTTTCACTGATGAAGAAGATCCCAGTAAGCAGAATTCCCAAATTACTTAGGAGTTCTATTGGGAGTGCATATCAATGATACAGATGATCCCAGTAAGGAGAGTTCCCAAATTACTTAGGAGTTCTAGTGGGAGTGCCGTAACAATGATACAGAATATCCCAGTAAGGAGAGTTCCCAAGTAACTTAGGAGTTCTACTGGGAGTGCTGTATCAATGATACAGATGATCTCAGTAAGGAGTGTTCCCAAATTACTTAGGAGTTAGAGTGGGAGTGCAGTATCACTGATACAGAAGATCCCAGTAAGGAAAGTTCCCAAATTTCTTAGGAGTTTTAGTGGCAGTGCCATATCAATGATACAGAAGATCCCAGTAAGGAGAGTTCCCAAATTACTTAGGAGTTATAATATGAGTGCAGTATCAATGGTACAGAAGATCCCAGTAAGAAGAGTTCCCAAATCACTTAGGAATTTGAATGGTTAGTGTACTATCAATGATACAGATGATCCCACTAAGGAGAGTTCCCAAATCACTTAGGAGTTCTAGTGGGAGTGCTGTATCAGTGATGCAGAAGATACCAGTAAGCGGATTTCCCAAATTACTTAGGAGTTCCAGTGGGAGTGCAATATCAATGATACAGACGATCCCAGTAATGAAAGTTCCCAAATT
This sequence comes from Protopterus annectens, assembly GCF_019279795.1. Taxonomy (NCBI): domain Eukaryota; kingdom Metazoa; phylum Chordata; order Ceratodontiformes; family Protopteridae; genus Protopterus; species Protopterus annectens. Next base: position 1,025,217,004 of record NC_056726.1, on the reverse strand, counting down.
ACTTAAGAGTTCTAGTGGAATTGCCATATTAATGATACAGAAGATCCCAGTAAGGAAAGTTCCCAAATTACTTAGGAGCCCTAGCTGGGAGTGCAATATCACTGATACAGAATATCCCAGTAAGGAAAGTCCCCAAATTACTGAGGAGCTCTAGAATGAGAGCAGTATCAATGGTATAGAAAATACCAGTAAGGAGAGTTCCCAAATTACTTAGGAGTTCTAATGGGCAGTGAACTTGCAATGATACAGACGATCCCAGTAAGGAGAGTTCCCAAAGTACTTAGGACTTCTAGTGGGAGTGCAGTATCAATGATACAGAAGATCTCAGTAAGGAGAGCTCCCAAATTACTTTGGAGTTCTAGTGGGAGTGCCGTATTAATGATACAGACGATCTCATTAAGAAGAATTCCCAAATTACATAGGAGTTCCAGTGGGTGTGCAGTATCACTGATACAGACGATCCCAGAAAGGAGAGTTCACAAATTACTTAAGAGTTCCAATGGGCAGTGGACTATCAATGATACAGTCGATCCCAGTAAGGAGAGTTCCCAAATTGCTTGGGAACTCTCCTTTCTGGGATCTTCCAATTCATTGATACGGCACTCCCACTTGAAACACTAAGTAATCTGGGAACTCGCCTTATTGGGATCTTCTGTATCTGTGATACGCACTTCCATTAGAACTCCTAAGTAACTTGGGAACTCTCCTTACTGGGGTCTTCTGTATCATTGATACGGCAATCCCAGTAGAACTCCTATGTAATTTGGGAACTCTCCTTACTGGGATCTTCTGTATCATTGATACGGCACTCCCACTTGAACTCTTAAGTAATTTGGGAACTCTTCTTACTGGGATCTTTTATATCATTGATAGTACACTGTCCATTAGAACTCCTTAGTAATTTGGGAACTCTACTTACTGGGATCATCTGTATCATTGATAGTACACTGCACATTAGAACTCATAAGTAGTTTGGGAACTCTTCTTACTGGGATCTTCTCTATCAGTGATACTGTACTTCCACTAGAACGTCTAAGAAATTTGAGAACTTTCCTTACGAGGATCATCTATATCATTGATACAGCACTCCCAATAGAACTTCTAAGTAATTTGGAAACTGTCCTTACTGGGATAATCTGTATCATTGATACGGCACTACCACTAGAACTCCTAAGTAATTTGGGAACTCTCCTAACTGGGATTGTCTGTATCATTGATACGCACCCCACTAGATCTCCTAAGTAACTTGGGAATTCTCCATACTGGGATCTTCTGTATCACTGATACGGCACTCCCACTCAAACTCCTAAGTAATTTGTGAACTCTCTTTATTGGGATCTTCTGTATCATTGATACAGCATTCCCACTAGAACTCCTAAGTAATTTGGGAACTCTCCTTACTGGGATCTTTTGTATCATTGATAGTACACTGCCCATTAGAACTCCTTAGTAATTTGGGAACTCTCCTTACTGGGATCATCTGTATCATTGATAGTACACTGCACATTAGAACTCATAAGTAGTTTTGGAACTCTCCTTACTGGAATCTTCTCTATCAGTGAGACTGCACTTCCACTAGAACTTCTAAGAAATTTGAGAACTTTCCTTACGAGGATCATCTATATCATTGATAGAGCACTCCCAATAGAAGTTCTAAGTAAATTGGGAAATCTGCTTGCTGGGAGCTTCTGCCTCATTGATACGCTCACTAGAACTCCTAAGTAATTGGGAACTCTCTAACTTGGATCGTCTGTATCATTGATACAGCACTTACACTAGAACTCCTAAGTAAATTGGAAATCTGCTTGGGAGCTTCTGCCTCATTGATATGGCACTCCCACTAGAACTCCTAAGTAATTTGGGAACTCTCCTAACTGGGATCATCTGTATCATTGATACAGCACTCACACTAGAACTCCTAAGTAATTTGGGAAATCTGCTTGCTGGGAGCTTCTGCATCATTGATACGGCACTCCCACTAGAACTCCTGAGTAATTTGAGACTCTCCTTACTGGGACCATCTCTATCATTGATAGTACACTGCCAATTAGAACTCCTAAGTAATTTGGGAACTCTCCTTACTGGGATCTTCAGTACCACTGATACTGCACTAACACTAGAACTCCTACATAATTTGGGAACTCTCCTTACTGGGATTGTCTGTATTATTGATATGGCAGCCCCACTAGCAGATTTCCCAAATTACTTAAGAGCTGTAGTGGGAGTGCTGTATCAATGATACAGCCGATCCCAGTAAGAAGAGTTCCTAAATTACTTAGGAGTTTTAGTGGGAGTGTCTTATCAATGATACAGAAGATCCCAGTAAGGAGAGTTCCCAAGTAACATAGGAGTTCTAATGGGAGTGTCGTGTCAATGATGCAGACGATCCCAGTAAGGAGAGTTCCCAAATTTCTTAGGAGTTCTGGTGGGAGTGCAGTATCAATGATACAGAAGATCTCATTAAGGAGAGTTCTCAAGTAACTTAGGAGTTTCAGTGGGAGTGCAGTATCAATGATACAGATGATCCCAGTAAGGAACGTTTCCAAATTACTAGGAGTTCTAGTGGGAGTGCCATATCAGTGATACAGACTATCCCAGTAAGGAGAGTTTCCAACTTACTTTGAAGTTTGAGTGGGAGGGCCATATCAATGATACAGACAATCCCAGTAAGGAGAGATCCCAAATTACTTAGGTGTTCTAGTATGAGTGCAGTATTAATGATACAGAAGATCCCAGTAAAGAGAGTTCCTAAACTACTTAGGAGTTCTAATGGTCAGTGTACTATCCATGATACAGACGATCCCAGTAAGGAGAGTTCCCAAATTACTTAGGAGTTCAAGTGGGAGTGCAGTACCAATGATATAGAATATCCCACTAAGTAGAGTTCCCAAATTACTTAGGAATTCTAGTGGGAGCACAGTATCACTGATACAGAAGATCCCAGTAAGGGGAGTTTCCAAATTACCTAGGAGTTCTAGTGAGAGTGCCGTATCAGTGATGCAGAAGATACCAGTAAGCAGATTTCCTAAATTACTTAGGAGTTCCAGTGGGAGTGCAATATCAATGATACAGGCAATCCCAGTAAGGAAAGTTCCCAAATTACTTAAGAGTTCTAGTGGGAGTGCCATATCAATGATACAGAAGATCCCAGTAAGGAAAGTTCCCAAATTACTTAGGAGTCCTAGTGGGAGTGCAGTATCACTGATACAGAAGATCCCAGTAAGGAGAGTTCCCAAATTACTGAGGAGTTCTAGTATGATTGCAGTATCAATGGTATAGAGGATCCCAGTAAGAAGAGTTCCCAAATTACTTAGGAGTTATAATGGGCAGTGAACTTGCAATGATACAGATGATCCCAGTAAGGAGAGTTCCCAAATTACTTAGGAGTTCTAATGGGCAGTGTACCATCAATGATACAGACAATCCAAGTAACGAGTGTTCCCAAATTGCTTAGGACTTCAAGTGTGAGTGCCGTATGAATGATACAGAAGATCCCAGTATGGAGAGATCCCAGAGTACTTAGGACTTCTAGTGGAAGTGCAGTAGCAATGATACAGAAGATCCCAGTAAGGGGAGTTCCCAAATTATTTTGGAGTTCTAGTGGGAATGCAGTATTAATGATACAGACGATCTCATTAAGAAGAATTCACAAATTACTTAGGAGTTCTAGTGGGAGTGCATTGGAGTTCTAGTGGGAATGCAGTATTAATGATACAGACGATCTCATTAAGAAGAATTCACAAATTACTTAGGAGTTCTAGTGGGAGTGCAGTATCACTGATACAGATGATCCCAGTAAGGAGAGTTCCCAAATTACTTAGGAGTTCTAATGGGCAGTGGACTATCAATGATACAGACGATCCCAGTAAGGAGAGTTCCCAAATTGCTTGGGAACGTTCCTTACTGGGATATTCTGTTTCATTGATATGGCACACCCACTTGAACCACTAAGTAATTTGGGAACTCTCCTTACTGGGATTGTCTGTATCATTGATAGTACACTGCACATTAGAACTCATAAGTAATTTGGGAACTCTCCTTACTGGGATCTTTTCTATTAGTGATACTGCACTTCCACTAGAACTTCTAAGTAATTTGAGAACTTTCCTTACGAGGATCATCTGTATCATTGATACAGCACTCCCACTAGAACTTCTAAGTAATTTGGGAACTGTCCTTACTGGGATCATCTGTATCATTGATATGGTACTCCCACTAGAACTCCTAAGTAATTTGGGAACTCTCCTAACTGGGATCACATGTATCACTGATACGGCACTCACACTAGAACTCCTAAGTAATTTGGGAAATCTGCTTACTGGATTCTTCTGCATTATTGATACGGCACTCCCACTAGAACCCCTGAGTAATTTGGGAGTCTCCTTCCAGTCTCTGTCATTAATAGTACACCACCCATTAGAACTCCTGAGTAATTTGGGAACTGTCCTTACTGGGATCTTCAGTACCACTGATAATGCACTCACACTGGAACTCCTACGTAATTTGGTAACTCCCCTTACTGGGATTGTCTGCATTATTGATACAGCACTCCAACTAGCAGATTTTCCAAATTACTTAAGAGCTGTAGTGTTAGTGCTGTAACAATGATACAGAAAATCCCAGTAAGAAGAGTTCCCAAATTAATTAGGCATTTTAGTGGGAGTGCTGTAGCAATGATACAGAAGATCCCAGTAATGAGAGTTCCCAAGTAACATAAGATTTCTAGTGGGAGTGCCGTATCAATGATACAGATGATCCCAGTAAGGAGAGTTCCCAAATTACTTACGAGTTCTAGTGGGAGTGCTGAATCAATGATACAGAAGATCCCAGTAAGGAGAGTTTCCAAATTACAAGGAGTTCTAGTGGGAGTGCCGTATCAATGATACAGACTATCCCAGTAAGGAGAGTTTCCAACTTACTTAGGAGTTTGAGTGGGAGTGCAGTATCACTGATACAAAAGATCCCAGTAAGGAGAGTTCACAAATTACTGAGGAGTTTTAGTTTGAGTGCTGTATCAATGATACAGACGATCCCAGTAAGGAGAGATCACAAATTACTTAGGAGTTCTAGTATGAGTGCAGTATTAATGATACAGAAGATCCCAGTAAGGAGAGTTCCTAAATTACTTAGGAGTTCTAATTGTCAGTGTACTATCAATAATACAGACGATCCCAGTAAGGAGAGTTCCCAAATTACTTAGGAGTTCTAGTGGTGGTGCAGTATCAATGATACAGAAGATCTCACTAAGGAGAGTTTCCAAATTACTTAGGAGTTCTAGTGGGAGTGCCAAATGAATGATACAGGAGATCCCAGTAAGGAGAGTTTCCAAGTAATTTAGGAGTTATAGTGGGAGTGCCGTACCAGTGATGGAAAAGATACCAGTAAGCAGATTTCCCAAATTACTTAGGAGTTCTAGTGGGAGTGCCATATTAATGATGCAGATGATCCCAATAAGGAAAGCTCCCAAATTACTTAAGAGTTCTAGTGGGAGTGCCATATCAATGATACAGAAGATCCAAGTACGGAAAGTTCCCAAATTACTTAGGAGCCCTAGTGGGAGTGCAGTATCACTGACACAGAAGATCCCAGTAAGGAGAGTTCCCAAATTACTTAGAAGTTCTAGTGGGGGTGCAGTATCAATGATACAGATGATCCAGTAAGGAGAGTTCCGAAATTACTGAGGAGTTCTAATATGAGTGCAGTATCCATGGTATAGAAAATCTCAGTAAGGAGAGTTCCCAAATTACTTAGGAGTTCTAATGGGCAGTGAACTAGCAATGATACAGACAATCCCAGTAAGGAGAGTTCCCAAATTACTAAGGAGTTCTAATGGGCAGTGTTCTTTCAATGATACAGACGATCCAAGTAAGAAGGGTTCCCAAATTACTTCGGAGTTCAAGTGGGAGTGCCATATCAATGATACAGATGATCCCAGTAAGGAGAATTCCCAATTTATTTAGGAGTTCTAGTGGGAGGGCAGTATTACTGAAACAGAAGATCCCAGTAAGGAGAGTTCCCAAATTACATAGGAGTTCTAATGTGAGTGCTTTATAAATGCTACAGAAGATACCAGTAAGGAGAGTTCCCAAATTACTCAGGAGTTCAAGTGGGAGTGCCGTATGAATGATACAAAATATCCCAGTAAGGAGAGTTCCCAAATTACTTAAGACTTCTAGTGGGAGTGCAATATCAATGATACAGAAGATCCCAGTAAGGAGAGTTCCCAAATTACTTTGGAGTTCTAGTGGGAGTGCTGTATCAATTATACAGATGATCCCATTAAGGAGAATTCAAAAATTACTTAGGAGTTCTAGTGGGAGGAAGTATCACTGATACAGAAGATCCCAGTAAGGAAAGTTCCCAAATTACTTAGGAGTTCTAATGGGCAGTGGACTATCAATGATACAGATGAACCCAGTAAGGAGAGTTCCCAAATTACTAGGGGACGCTCCTTACTGGGATCTTCTGTATCATTGATATGTCACTCCCACTAGAACTCCTAAGTAATTTGGGAACTCTCCTTGATGGGATCATCTGTATCATTGACACAGCAATCCCACTAGAACTCCTACGTAATTTGGAAACTCTCCTGACTGGAGTCTTCTGTATCATTTATACGGCACTTCCACTAGAACTCCTAAGTTATTTGGGAACTCTCCTTACTGGGATATTCTGTATCATTCATATGGCACTCTCACTAGAACTCCTAAGTTATTTAGGACCTCTCCTTACTGGGACCTTCTGTATCTCTGATACAGCAATCCCACTAGAACTCCTAAGTAATTAGGGAACTCTCCTTACTGGGATCATCTGTATCATTGATACAGCACTCTCACTAGAACTCCTAATTAATTTGAGAACTCTGCTTACTGGGATCTTTTGTATCATTTATACGACACTCCCACTAAACCTTCTAAGTAATTTGGAAACTCTCCTTACTGAGACCTTCAGTTTCAGTATTATTGCACTCCCCCTAGAATTCCTAAGTAATTTGAAAACTCTTCTAACTGGGATCTTTTGTATTATTCTTATGACACTCCCACTAGAACTCCTAAGTAATTTTGGAACTCTCCTTACTGGGATCATCTGTATCATTGATATAGCACTCTCAATATAACTCTTGAGTAATTTGGGAACTCTGCTTACTGGGATCTTCTGTATAGTTGATACGGCACTCGCACTACAGTTCCTAAGCAATTTAGGAACTCTCCTTTCTGGAATCTTCTGTATCAATGATACGGCACTCCCACTAGAACTCCTAACTAATTTGGGTACTCTCCTTACTGGGATCTTTTTTATCATTGATTGGCACTCTCACTAAAACTCCTAAGTAATTTAAGAAATCTTCTTTCTGGGATCTTTTGTATCATTGATAGGGCACTCCCATTAGAACTCTTAAGTAATTTGGGAACTCTCCTTGTTAGGATTTTCTGCATCTTTAGGTTCATAGGTTCATAGGTTCATACTAGGCTATCTGCCCTAGGGCATTTATAAGCCTAGCCAGAATGTGTTTGGCTTTCGCCACCCATTTTAAATTTATTTTGCTATGCCCTTTTTCGAGGTTAGTATACTGCGCCTCTGTCTAACAGTGACACAGAAGTGATACCCAGGGTAAACCTATGATCTCCAATCCACTCATCAAGATTCCTCTTGAAGAGAGTCAATGAGGGACTCTGCCTAACCTGGACTGGGATTTTATTCCAGAGTGAAGGGAGCCTTTGGGTTATGAATCTGTCCCTCCAGCATGTCCTATTTATTTCAGAGCCGAGGTTCAAGTCTCTCGAGCGCGTAGCTCGATGGGATTTGGATTTTCTGAGGTGCAGCATGTCCTTTAATTCCGGGTTGGACATGGCTTTATACGTCATGCACAGATCGCCTCTGAACAGGCGGTATGCCACTGAGTAGAGCTGGAGTTTCTTTAACCGGGCAGCATATGGCATCTGTTGAGCCCTTTGATCCTCTTGGTGGGGTACTTTTGGGGTCATTCCAGTTGCTGCAGGAGTCTGGTAAGGTACATCCCAAAAGGGGCATTGTACTCAATTATGGGCCTGATGAGGGATGAGTAAAGAGGCACGATCACCTCCCCTGATCTAGATGTGAATCCCTTCATGATTAGGTGGGCTATATAAAATGTTTTTCTAACCATTTTGGCCACGTGGTTGTCAAATGAGAGATTGCTATCAACTTGGGTTCCCAGGTCCCTAATTACTTCTTCTGCACTTAATGGATTACCACCTATGTGGTAATTTGTGGGCACTTTGTTTTTGCCAAAGGGGATGACTATACACTTTTTGGCATTTAGCTTGTGGTCATGGCTCTGGCACCAGTTGTCTGTTTCTATGAGGCCCTTTCGGAGGATGCTTGTGTCGGTTGGAGAGTCGATTATGGTGCCCAGTATGCAGTCATCTGCGAACTTGGTCAGCCACAGTCCTTCCATGTTGGCCTGTACCTCCGAGAAATATATACCGAACAAGAGAGGTCCCAGGACTGAGCCTTGTGGGACACCACTTGTAACTGGTTTGGAGTCTGACATGACTCCAGCAATTCTAACCATGTGGGTTCTGTCCTTGAGCCAGTTTGCAATCCATCTAGTGACATAGGGGTTTATATTTAAGCTGGTGAGCTTATCTATAATGCCCGAGTGGGGTATTGTATCGAAGGCTTTTGCGAGGTCCAGGTAGGCTGTGTGGACCACCTTCCCCTCGTCAATGGCCTTGGTGACTGTTTCAAAGAAATCAACCAGGTTTAAGAGGCAGGATCTGCCCTTAACAAAGCTGAACTGGGTAGGATCCAGTGTCTGTAGGTCCACAATATCTTTATTTATGAGGTCCATGATGATCCTTTCCATAGCTTTGCAGACCAAGTTAGTCAGGCTTATGGGGCGATAGTTTCCAGGATCTGTTGAGGCACCACCTTTATGGAGAGGGACCACTGTTGCTGTACGCCACTCTTTGGGTACATATCCTGTAGTAAGGCTGAGAATGAACAGTAGTTTTTTGTTTGGGTTTAGCTCTTCTTGGAGTTCATGTAGGACGCAGCCCGGGACACCGTCTGGTTCCATTGATGCTGTGTTTTTTGCTTTGGAGAGGGCGGCTCTTACCTGAGCATCTGAGATGTCAGGGGGGGCAGCACTCTGCTGGGATAGATATTTGCCCTTTGGAGGAGGGGAGAAGTTTCGCTGAACCTGTCAGCTAGGATGTTGGCAATGTCTGTGGGTTCGGTGTATTTTTTGTCATTTTGGACTAATTCTGAGCATATCTGGGAATTACCACCCAGGTTCCTAACATAACTAAAGAAAGCCTTGTGATTATCCTTAGTGTCCTGTGCAAATTTTCTCTCAAAGCTGGCCTTAGACAATTTTATGAGTGCCCGTAGTTTTTTGCTAATACTGATCAGTGATGCCTTCCCTTTTTGGGATTTTGCTCTATCATTTATTAGCTTCCTCCTTCTATTGTATAGTTTGTTTATGGCTGGGGTCCACCAGACAGGACGTCTGCCTTTGGAGGATTGGGTCTTGGTTTTATTTGGGATCGCATGATCCATGCATTCCTGAAGGTGTTCATAGAATGCATTTATAAAGGATTCTGCGGTCTGGGCCCTATTTTCCACAGGCCCGGGGGCTTTGAAGGATTCCACCTTGGTTTTGAGGAGTGTGAAATTTGCTTTAGAGAAGTTTTTCACGGTGGTTTTCTGGGCAGGGGGTGGGGTAGGGATGTGAATATCCAGTGAGATTAGTTTATGGTCTGATCTTACCAGTGAGGGATTCACTTCTGGTCTGGAGCTTAGAGTCCCCATGTTGATGATGATCAGGTCCAGTATGTTTTCCCCTCTTGTGAGAGTGGTAACAAGTTGTTCCATAGCATTTGAGTTTATAAATTCTAGGAACTTTTAGGCTAGGGTGTTGGAGCTAGAGTAATGCTCCCAGTCATATTTTCCAGCGTTCTCAGGAAGGCCGAGTGGGGTTCCTGGGTTTGGGAGGGTGGTCTGTAGCAGGCTATGAACTGGAAGGCAGTTTTACCCACTGTTAGTTGCACATGGATAGTCTCTGATGCTTCGTGCTTTGCCACCAACCTGGACATGTGGGTATCTTTGATGAATATCGATACTCCCCCTCCTTTTGTGGTTCGGTCCAAGTTTTGGGGCCGAAAAGCATGGTATGAGGTATAACCTGGTAGTGCTGGGGTGCTCTCGGGAGCCCTGAACCAGGTTTCTGTTACTGCACAGATATCGCTGTTCTCCATGCTAAGGAGAGTTTCGAGTGTGTGCATCTTGAGGTTTAGACTTCTGGCGTTGAGTAGCATTACTCTTAGTTTCTTATCCCTTGTGATACCTATGGAGGTGGGTTTGTCTTTTGAGCCTTGCCTAAAAAAGGCACTATGGGGGTAGCAAGAGCCTTTGCCAATATCCGAAAGCCCAGGGGTGACAGGTGCAAGCCGTCCCTTTGATATAGCACTCCCACTAGAACTCCCAAGTAATTAGGGAACTCTTCTTACTAGGATTGTCTGTATCATTCACACGGCACTCCCACTAGAACTCCTAAGTAATTTGTGATCTCTCCTTACTGGGATCATCTGCAACATTGATATGGCACTCCCACTAGAACTCCTAAATAATTTGGGAACTCTCCTTACAAGATCATCTGTATCATTCATACAGCACTCCCACTAGAACTCCTAAGTAATTTGGGTACTCTGCTTACTGGGGTCTTCTGTATCATTGATACGGCACTCCCAGTACAACTCCTAAGTAATTTGGGAACTCTCCTTAATGGGATTGTCTGTATCATTGATAGTACACTGCACATTAGAACTCATAAGTAATTTGGGAACTCTCCATACTGGGATCTTCTCTTTCAGTGATAATGCACTCCCACTATAACTTATGAGTAATTTGAGAACTTTCCTTATGAAGATCATCTGTATCATTGATACAGCACTCCCACTAGAACTCCTAAGTAATTTGGGAACTCTCCTAACTGGGATCATCTGTATCATTGATACGGCACTCACACTAGAACTCCTAACAAATTTGGGAAATCTCCTTATTGGGATCTTCTGCATCATTGATACAGCACTCCCACTAAAACTCCTGTGTAATTTGGGATGTTCCTTACTGATACCGTCTGTATTATTGATAGTACACTGACAATTAGAACTACCAAGTAATTTGGGAACTCTCCTTACTGGGATCTTCAGTACCACTGATACTGCACTCACACTAGTACTCCTAAGTAATTTGGGAACTCTCCTTACTTGTATTGTCTGTATTATTGATATGGCACTCCCACTAGCAGATTTCCCAAATTACTTAAAACCTGTAGTGGGAGTGCCGTATCAATGATACAGAAGATCCCTGTAAGAAGCGTTTCCAAATTACTTAGAAGTTTTAGTGGGAGTGTCATATCAATGATACAGAAAAACTCAGTAAGGAGAGTTCCCAAATAACATGCAAGTTCTAGTACATCTGCCAAATCAATGATACAGAAGATCCTAGTAAGCAGATTTCCAAAATTACTTAGGACTTCTAGTGGTAGTGCAGTATCAATGTTACAAAAGATCCCAGTAAAAAGAGGTCCCAAATTACTTTGGAGTTCTAGTGGGAGTGCCGTATCAATGATACATATGATCCTCGTAAGGAAAGTTCTCAAATTACTTAGAAGTTCTATTGGGAGTGCAGTATCACTGATACAGAAGATCCCAGAAAGGAGAGTTCTGAAATTACTTAGGAGTTTTAGTTGGAGTGCTGTATCAATGATACAGACGATCCCAGTAAGGAGAGTTCCCAAATTACTTAGGAGTTCTAGTATGAGTGCAGTATCAATGGTACAGCAGATCCCAGTAAGGAGACTTTCTAAATTACTTAGGAGTTTTAAGGGTCAGTGTATTATCATTGATACAGATGATCTCAGTAAGGAGAGTTCCCAAATTACTTAGGACTTCTAGTTGGAGTGCAGTATCAATGATACAGAAGATCTCACTAAGGAGAGTTCCTAAATTACTTAGGAGTTCTAATGGTCAGTGTACTATAAATGATACAGACGATCACAGTAAGGAGAGTTCCCAAATTACTTAGGAGTTCTAGTGGGAGTGCAGTATCACTGATACATAAGATCCCAGTAAGGAGAGTTCCCAAATTACTGAGGAGTTCTAGTGGGAGTGCCTTATCAATGACACAGAAGATCCCAGTAAGCAGATTTCCCAAATTATTTTGGAGTTCTAGTGGGAGAGTCGTATCAATGATACAGATGATCCTCATAAGGAAAGTTCTCAAATTTCTTAGAAGTTCTATTGGGAGTGCATATCAATGATACAGATGATCCCAGTAAGTAGGGTTCAAAAATTACTTAGGGCTTCTAGTGGGAGTGCAGTATCAATGATACAGAAGATCCCAGTAAGGAGAGTTCCCAAATTACTTTGGAGTTCTAGTGGGAGTGACGTATTAATGATACAGACGATCCCATTAAGGAGAATCCCCAAATTACTTAGGAGTTCTAGTGGGAGTACAGTATCACTGATACAGGCGATCCCAGTAAGGAGAGTTTCCAAATTACTTAGGAGTTCTAATGGGCAGTGGACTATCAATGATACTGACGATCCCAGTATGGAGAGTTCCCAAATTACTTGGGAACTTTCCTTACTGAGATCTTCTGTTTCACTGATTCGCCACCCCACTAGAAACACTAAGTAATTTGGGAACTCTACTTACTGGGGTCTTCTGTATCATTGATTTGGCACTCTCACTAGAAATCCTAAGTAATTCTGGAACTCATATTTCTGTTATCTTTTGTTTCATTGATACGGCACACCCACTAGGACTCCTAAGTAATTTGGGAACTCTCCTTACTAGGATCGTCTGTATCATTCACACGGCACTCCCACTAGAATGCCTAAGTAATTTGGGTACTCTGCTTACTGGGATCATCTGCATAATTGATACAGCACACCCACTAGAACTCCAAAGTAATTTGGGAACTCTCCTTACTGGGATCGTCTGTATCATTGATACGGCACCCCCACTAGAACTCCTAAGTAGTTTGGGAACTCTCCTTACTAGGATCGTCTGTATCATTTATACAGCACTCCCACTAGACCTCTTAAGTAATTTCAGTACTTCGCTTAGAGGGATCTTCTGTATCATTGATATGTCACTCCCAGTAGAACTCCTATGTTATTTGGGAATTCTCCTAACCGGGATTGCCTGTATCATTGATACGGCACTCAAACTAGAACTCCTAAGTAATTTGGGAAATCTGCTTGCTGGGATCTTCTGCATCATTGAAACAGCACTCCCACTAGAACTCCTGAATAATTTGGGACTCTCCTTACTGGGACCGTCTCTATCATTGATAGTACACTGCCCATTAGAACTCCTAAGTAATTTGGGAACTCTCCTTACTGGGATCTTAAGTACCACTGATACTGCACTCACACTAGAACTCCTATGTAATTTGGGAACTCTCCTTACTGGGATTGTCTGTATTATTGATACGGCAGTCCCACTAGCAGATTTCCCAAATTACTTAAGAGCTGCAGTGGGAGTGCCATATCAATGATACAGACAACCCCAGTAAGAAGAGTTCCCAAATTACTTAGGAGTTTTAGTGAGAGTGCCGTATCAATGATACAGAAGATCCCAGTAAGGGGAGTTCTCAAGTAACATAGGAGTTCTAGTGGGAGTGCCGTATCAATGATACAGACAACCCCAGTAAGGAGAGTTCCCAAATTACTTAGGAGTTCTAGTGGTAGTGCAGTATCAGTAATACAGACGATCCCAGTAAGAAGAGTTCCAAAATTACTTCGGAGTTTGAGTGGGAGTGCCGTATCAATGATACAGAATATCCCAGTAAGGAGAGTTCCCAAATTACTTAGGAGTTCTAGTGGGAGTGCCGAATCAATGATACAGAAGATCCCAGTAAGGAGAGTTCTGAAATTACTTAGGAGTTCTAGTGGGAGTGCCGTATCATTGATACAGAATATCTCATTAAGAAGAGTTCTCAAGTAACTTAGGAGTTCTAGTGGGAGTGATGTATCAATTATACAGATGATCACAGTAAGGAGAGTTTCCAAATTACTAGGAGTTCTTGTGGGTGTGCCATATCAATTATACAGACTATCCCAGTAAGGAGAGTTTTCAACTTACTTAGGAGTTTGAGTGGGAGTGCAGTATTACTGATACAGAAGATCCCAGTAAGGAGAGTTCCTAAATTACTTAGGATTTCTAATGGTCAGTCTACTATCAATGATACAGATGATCCCAGTAAGGAGAGTTCCCAAATTACTTAGGAGTTCTAGTGGGAGTGCAGTGCCAATGATACAGAAGATCTCTCTAAGTAAAGTTCCCAAATTACTTAGGAATTCTAGTGGGAGGGCAGTATCACTGATACTGAAGATCCCAGTAAGTAGTGTTCTCAAATTACTTAGGAGTTCTAGTGGGAGTGCCGTATCAGTGATGCAGAAGATACCAGGAAGCAGATTTCCCAAATTACTTAGGAGTTCCAGTAGGAGTGCAACATCAATGATACAGACAATCACAGTAAGGAAAGTTTCCAAATTACTTAAGAGTTCTAGTGGGAGTGCCATATCAATGATACAGAAGATCCCAGTAAGGAAAGTTCCCAAATTACTGAAAAGTTCTAGTATGAGTGTAATATCAATGGTATAGAAGATCCCAGTAAGGAGAGTTCCCAAATTACTTAGGAGTTCTAATGGGCAGTGAACTTACAATGATACAGATGATCCCAGTAAGGAGAGTTCCCATATTACTTAGGAGTTCTAATGGGCAGTGTACTATCAATGATGCAGGTGATCCCAATAAGGAGAGTTCCCAAATTACTTAGGCCTTCTAGTAGGAGTGCAGTATCAATGATACAGAAGATCCCAGTAAGGAGAGTTCGCAAATTACTTTGGAGTTCTAGTGGGGGTGCTGTATTAATGATACAGACAATCTCATTAAGAAGAATTCCCAAATTGCTTAGGGGTTCTTTTGGGAGGGCAGTATCCCTGATACAGATGATCCCAGAAAGGAGAGTTCCCAAATTAATTAGGAATTCTAATGGGCAGTGGACTATCAATGATCCAGACGATCCCAGTAAGGAGAGCTCCCAAATTGCTTGGGAACTCTCCTTACTGGGATCTTCTTTTTCATTGATACGGCACTCCCACTAGAACCACTAAGTAATTTGGGAACTCTTCTTACTGGGACCTTCTGTATCTTTGACACGCACTCGCACAAGAACTCTTAAGGAATTTGGGAACTTTCCTTACTAGGGTCTTCTCTATCATTGATACGGCACTCCCACTAGAACTTCTAAGTAATTTGGGAACTCTCCTTACTGGGATCTTTTTTATCATTGATTAGGCACTCTCACTAGAACTCCTAAGTAATTTAGGAACTCTTATTTCTGGGATCTTTTGTATCATTGATACAGCACTCCCACTAGAACTCCTAAGTAATTTGGGAACTCGCCTTACTGGGATATTCTGTATCATTGATACGGCACTTCCACTAGAACTACTAAGTAATTTGGGAACTCTCCATACTAGGATCATCTGTTATCATTCACAAAGCACTCCCACTAGAACTCCTAAGTAATTTGGGTACTCTGCTTACTGGGATCATCTGTATCATTTATACAGCACTCCCACTAGAACTCCTAAGTAATTTGCGTACTCTGCTTACTGGGATCTTCTGTATCATTGATACGGCACTCACAGTAGAACTCCTATGGAATTTGGGAACTCTCCATACTGGGATCTTCAGTATCATTGATAGTACACTGCCCATTAGAACTCATAAGTAATTTGGGACTCTCCTTACTGGGATCTTCTCTATCAGTGATACTGCACTTCCACTAGAACTTCTAAGTAATTTGAGAACTTTCCTTACGAGGATCATCTGTATCATTGATACAGCACTCTCATTAGAACTTCTATGTAATTTGGGAACTGTCCTTACTGGGATCATCTGTATCATTGACACGGCACTCCCACTAGAACTCCTAAGTAATTTGGGAAATCTGCTTACTGGGATCTTCTGCATCATTGATATTGCACTCCCACTAGAACTCCTGAGTAATTTGGGACTCTCCTTACTGGGACCATCTCTGTCATTCATAGTACACTGCCGATTAGAACTCCTAAGTAATTCGGGAACTCTCCTTACTGGGATCTTCAGTACCACTGATACTACACTCACTAGAACTCCATATTTGGGAACTCTCCTTACTGGAATTGTCTGTATTATTGATACGGCACTCCCACTAGCAAATTTCCCAAATTACTTAAGAGCTGTAGTGGGAGTGCCGTATCAATGATACAGAAGATCCCAGTAAGAAGAGTTCCCAAATTACTTAGGAGTTTTAGTGGGAGTGCCGTATCAATGATACAGAAGATCCCAGTAAGGACAGATTCCAAGTAACATAGGAGTTCTAGTGGGAGTGCCATATCAATGATATAGACGATCACAGTAAGGAGAGTTGCCAAATTACTTAGGAATTCTAATGGTAGTGCAGTATCAATGATATACACGATCCCAGTAAGAAGAGTTCCAAAATTACTTAGGAGATTGAGTGGGAGTGCCGTATCAATAATACAGAAGATCCCATTAAAACGAGTTCCCAAATTAATTAGGAGTTCTAGTGGGAGTGCAGTATCACCGATAAAGATGATCACAGTAAGGAGAGTTCCCAGATTACTTAGGAGTTCTAGTGGGAATGCCGAATCAATGATACAGAAGACCCCAGTAAGGAGAGTTCCGAAATTACTTAGGAGTTCTAGTGGGAGTGCCGTATCAGTGATACAGAAGATCTCATTAAGGAGAGTTCTCAAGTAACTTAGGAGTTCTAGTGGGAGTGCTGTATCAATGATACAGATGATCCCAGTTTCCAAATTACTAGGAGTTCTAGTGGGAGTGCCGTATCAATGATAAAGACTACCCCAATAAGGAGAGTTTCCAACTTACTTAGGAGTTTGGGAGTACAGTATCACTGATACAGAAGATCCCAGTAAGGAGATTTCCCAAATTACTTAGGAGTTTTAGTTGATGCCGATCAATGATACAGACGATCCCAGTAAGGACAGATCCCAAATTACTTAGGAGTTCTAGTATAAGTGCAGTATTAATGATACAGAAGATCCCAGTAAGGAGAGTTCATAAATTACTTAGGAGTTCTAATGGTCAATGTACTATCAATGATACAGAAGATCTCACTAAGTATACATTACTTAGGAGTTCTAATGGGAGGGCAGTATCAGCGATACAGAAAATCCCTGTAAGGAGAGTTCCCAAATTGCTTAGGAGTTCTAATGGGAGTGCCGTATCAATGTAGCAGAAGATCACAGTAAGCAGATTTTGCAAATTACTTAGGAGTTCTAGTGGGAGTGCCATATCAATGATACAGATGATCCCAGTAAGGAAAGTTCCCAAATTACTTAGGAGTTCTAGTGGGAGTGCCATATCAATGATACAGAGGATCCCAGTAAGGAGAGTTCCCAAGTAACTTAGGAGTTCTAGTGGGAGTGCCGTAACAGTGATGGAGAAGATACCAGTAAGCGGATTTCCCAAATTTAGGAGCCTAGTCAGTGGGAGCACGTTAATGATACACCCCAGTAAGGAAAGTTCTGAAATAACGTAAGAGTTCTAGTGGGAGTGCCATATCAATGATACAGAAGATCCCAGTATTGAAAGTTCCCAAATTACTTAGGAGCCCTAGTGGGAGTGCAGTATCACTGACAAAGAAGATCCCAGTAAGAAGAGTTCACAAATTACTGAGGAGTTCTAGTAAGAGTGCAGTATCAATGGTATAGAAGATCCCAGTAAGGAGAGTTCCCAAATTACTTAGGAGTTCTAATGGGCAGTGTACTTTCAATGATACAGACGATCCAAGTAAGGAGAGTTCCCAAATTACTTAGGAGTTCAAGTGGGAGTGCCCTATCAATGATACAGATCTTCTCAGTAAGGAGAGTTCCCAATTTATTTAGGAGTTCTAGTGGGATGGCAGTATCACTGATACAGAAGATTCCAGTAAGGAGAATTCCCAAACTACATAGGAGTTTTAATGGGAGTGCTTTATAAATGCTACCGAAGATCCCAGTAGGGAGAGTTCCCAAATTACTTAAGAATTCTAGTGGGAGTGCCGTATGAATGATACAAAAGATCCCTGTAAGGAGAGTTCCCAAATTACTTAGGACTTCTAGTGGGAGCGCCGTGTCAATGATACAGATGATCCCATTAATGAGAATTCCCAAATTACTTAGGAGTTCTAGTGGGAGTATAGTATCACTGATACAGAAGATCCCAGTAAGGAGAGTTCCTTTATTACTTAGGAGTTCTAATGGGCAGTGGACAATAATGATACAGAAGATCCAAGTAAGAAGAGTTCCCAAATTACTTGGGAACTCTCCTTACTGGGATATTCTGTATCATTGATACGGCACCCCAATAGAACTCCTAAGTAATTTGGGAACTCTCCTTACTGGGATCTTCTGTATCATTGATACAACACTCCCACTATTACTCATAAGTAATTTGAACTCTCAGTGGAGTCTTCTGTATCATTGATATAGCACTCCCACTAGAACTCCTAAGTAATTTGGGAACTCCCCTTACTGGGATCTTCTGTATCATTCATACGGCACTCTCACTAGAACTCCTAACTTATTTGAGACCTTTCCTTACTGGGATCTTCTGTATCTCTGATACAGCACGCCCACTAGAACTCCTAAGTAATTAGTGAACTCTCCTTACTGGGATCATCTGTATCATTGATGCAGCACTCTCAGTAGAAATCCTAAATAATTTGAGAACTCTGCTTACTGGGATCTTCAGTATCATTTATACACCACTCCCACTAAACCTTCTAAATAAATTGGAAACTCTCCTTACTGAGGTCTTCTGTTTCAGTGATACTGCACTCCCTCTAGAACTCATAAGTAATTTGAGAACTCTTCTAAATGGGATCTTCTGTATTATTGATATGACACTGCCACTAGAACTCCTAAGTAATTTGGGAACTCTCCTTACTGGGATCTTCTGTATCATTGATATGGCACTCCCACTAGAACATCTAAGTAATTTTGGAACACTTGTTCCTGGGATTTTCTGTATCATTGATATAGCACTCTCAATATATCTCTTTTGTAATTTGGGAACTCTGCTTACATGGATCTTCTGTATCATTGACATGGTACTCTACTATAACTTCTAAGCAATTTGGGAACTCTCCTTACTGGGATCTTTTATCATTGATTCGGCACTCTCACTATAACTCCTAAGAAATTTAAGAAATCTTCTTTCTGGGATCTTTTGTATCATTGATACACACTCCCACTAGAACTCTTAAGTAATTTGGGAACTCTCCTTATTGGGATTTTCTGTATCTTGTATACGGCACTCCCACTAGAACTCTAAGTAATTTGGGAACTCCTTACTAGGATTGTCTGCATCATTCACATGGCTCTCCCACTAGAACTCCTAAGCAATTTGGGTACTCTGCTTACTGGGATTGTCTGCATCATTGATAGGGCACACCCACTAGAACTCCTAAGTAATTTGTGATCTCTCCTTACTAGGATCATCTGTATCATTCATACAGCACTCCCACTAGAACTCTTAAGTAATTTGGGTACTCTGCTTACTGGGATCTTCTGTATCATTGATAGTATACTGCGCATTAGTACTCATAAGTAATTTGGGAACTCTCCTTACTGGGATCTTCTGTATCGGTGATACTGCACTCCCATTAGAACTTATAAGTAACTTGAGAACTTTCCTTAGGATCATTTGTATCATTGATACAGCACTCTCACTAGAACTTCTAAGTAATTTGGGAACTGTCCTTACTGGATCATCATTGATACGCTCTCCCACTAGAACTCCTAAGTAATTTGGGAACTCTCCTAACTGGGATCATCTATATCATTGATAATCACTCACACTAGAACTCCTAAGAAATGTGGGAAATCTGCTTACTGGGATCTTCTGCAACATTGATACGGCACTCCCACTAGAACTCCTGTGTAATTTGGGACACTCCTTACTGGGAGCATCTGTATCATTGATAGTACACTGCCAATTAGAACTCCTAAGTAATTTGGGAACTCTCCTTACTGGGATCTTCAGTACCACTGATACTGCACTCATACTAGTACTCCTAAGTAATTTGGGAACTCTGCTTACTAGGATTGTCTGTATTATTGCTATGGCACTCCCACTAGCAAATTGCTTAAAAGCTGTAGTGGGAGTGCAGTATCAATGATACAGATGATCCTCACAAGAAGAGTTCCCAAATTACTTAGGTGTTTTAGTGAGTGTTGTATCAGTGATACAGAAGATCCCAGTAAAGAGTTCCCAATAACTATAGGAGTTCTAGTGGAATGCAGTATCAATGATACAGAAGAGATCCCAAATTAGGGAGTTCATGGGAGTGCAGTATCAATGATACAGATGATCCTCGTGAAAGTTCTCAAATTTGCTTAGACGTTCTAGTGGGGAATGTAGGATCACTGATACAGAAGATCCCAGTAAGGAGAGTTCCCAAATTACTTAGGAGTTTTATGGAGTGCCGTATCAATGATACGGATGATCCCAAGGAGAGTTCCCAAATTACTAGGAGATCTAGTGGGAGTGCAGTATCAATAATACAGAAGATCTCACTAAGGAGAGTTTCTAAATTACTTAGGAGTTCTAGTGGGAGTGCAGTATCCCTGATACAGAAGATCCCACTAAAGAGAGTTCCCAAATTGCTTAGGAGTTGTAATGGGAGTGCTTTCAATGATACAGAAGATCCTAGTAAGGAGAGTTCCCAAATTACTTAGGAGTTCTAGTGGGAGTGCCTATCAATGATACAGATGATCCCAGTAAGGAGAGTTCCCAAATTTAGGAGTTCTAATGGGAGTGCTTTATCAATGATACAGAAGATCCCAGTAGGGAGAGTTCCCAAATTACTTAAGAATTCTAGTGGGAGTGCATTATGAATGATACAAAGATCCCTGTAAGGAGAGTTCCCAAATTACTTAGGACTTCTAGTGGGAGCTGTGTCAATGATACAGATGATCCCATTAATGAGAATTCCCAAATTACTTAGGAGTTCTAGTGGGAGAGTATCACTGATACAGAAGATCCCAGTAAGGAGAGTTCCTTTATTACTTAGAGTTCTAATGGGCAGTGATAATGATACAGAAGATCCAGTAAGAAGAGTTCCCAAATTACTTGGGAACTCTCCTTACTGGGATATTCTGTATCATTGCTACGGCACCCCAATAGAACTCCTAAGTAATTTGGGAACTCTCCTTACTGGGATCTTCTGTATCATTGATACAACACTCCCATTACTCATAAGTAATTTGAAACTCTCCTTAGTGGAGTCTTCTGTATCATTGATACGCACTCCCACTAGAACTCCTAAGTAATTTGGAACTCTTACTGGGATCTTCTGTATCATTCATACGGCACTCTCACTAGAACTCCTAACTTATTTGAGACCTTTCCTTACTGGGATCTTCTGTATCTCTGATACAGCACCACTAGAACTCCTAAGTAATTAGTGAACTCTCCTTACTGGGATCATCTGTATCATTGATGCAGCACTCTCAGTAGAAATCCTAAATAATTTGAGAACTCTGCTTACTGGGATCTTCAGTATCATTTATACACCACTCCCACTAAACCTTCTAAATAAATTGAAACTCTCCCTTGAGGTCTTCTGTTTCAGTGATACTGCACTCCCTCTAGAACTCATAAGTAATTTGAGAACTCTTCTAAATGGGATCTTCTGTATTATTGATATGACACTGCCACTAGAACTCCTAAGTAATTTGGGAACTCTCCTTACTGGGATCTTCTGTATCATTGATATGGCACTCCCACTAGAACATCTAAGTAATTTTGGAACACTTGTTCCTGGGATTTTCTGTATCATTGATATAGCACTCTCAATATATCTCTTTAGTAATTTGGGAACTCTGCTTACATGGATCTTCTGTATCATTGACATGGTACTCCTACTATAACTTCTAAGTAATTTGGGAACTCTCCTTACTGGGATCTTTTTTATCATTGATTCGGCACTCTCACTATAACTCCTAAGAAATTTAAGAAATCTTCTTTCTGGGATCTTTTGTATCATTGATACACACTCCCACTAGAACTCTTAAGTAATTTGGGAACTCTCCTTATTGGGATTTTCTGTATCTTGTATACGGCACTCCCACTAGAACTTCTAAGTAATTTGGGAACTCTCCTTACTAGGATTGTCTGCATCATTCACATGGCTCTCCCACTAGAACTCCTAAGCAATTTGGGTACTCTGCTTACTGGGATTGTCTGCATCATTGATAGGGCACACCCACTAGAACTCCTAAGTAATTTGTGATCTCTCCTTACTAGGATCATCTGTATCATTCATACAGCACTCCCACTAGAACTCTTAAGTAATTTGGGTACTCTGCTTACTGGGATCTTCTGTATCATTGATAGTATACTGCGCATTAGTACTCATAAGTAATTTGGGAACTCTCCTTACTGGGATCTTCTGTATCGGTGATACTGCACTCCCATTAGAACTTATAAGTAACTTGAGAACTTTCCTTACGAGGATCATTTGTATCATTGATACAGCACTCTCACTAGAACTTCTAAGTAATTTGGGAACTGTCCTTACTGGGATCATCTGTATCATTGATACGGCTCTCCCACTAGAACTCCTAAGTAATTTGGGAACTCTCCTAACTGGGATCATCTGTATCATTGATACGGCACTCACACTAGAACTCCTAAGAAATGTGGGAAATCTGCTTACTGGGATCTTCTGCAACATTGATACGGCACTCCCACTAGAACTCCTGTGTAATTTGGGACACTCCTTACTGGGAGCATCTGTATCATTGATAGTACACTGCCAATTAGAACTCCTAAGTAATTTGGGAACTCTCCTTACTGGGATCTTCAGTACCACTGATACTGCACTCATACTAGTACTCCTAAGTAATTTGGGAACTCTGCTTACTAGGATTGTCTGTATTATTGCTATGGCACTCCCACTAGCAAATTGCTTAAAAGCTGTAGTGGGAGCAGTATCAATGATACAGATGATCCTCACAAGAAGAGTTCCCAAATTACTTAGGTGTTTTAGTGGGAGTGTTGTATCAGTGATACAGAAGATCCCAGTAAAGAGAGTTCCCAAGTAACATAGGAGTTCTAGTGGGAGTGCAGTATCAATGATACAGAGGATCCCAGTAAGGAGAGTTCCCAAATTACTTGGGAGTTCATGTGGGAGTGCAGTATCAATGATACAGATGATCCTCGTAAGGAAAGTTCTCAAATTACTTAGACGTTCTAGTGGAATGGGATCACTGATACAGAAGATCCCAAGGAGAGTTCCCAAATTACTTAGGAGTTTTAATTGGAGTGCCGTATCAATGATACGGATGATCCCAGTAAGGAGAGTTCCCAAATTACTTAGGAGATCTAGTGGGAGTGCAGTATCAATAATACAGAAGATCTCACTAAGGAGAGTTTCTAAATTACTTAGGAGTTCTAGTGGGAGTGCAGTATCCCTGATACAGAAGATCCCACTAAAGAGAGTTCCAAAATTGCTTAGGAGTTGTAGTGGGAGTGCCGTATCAATGAAGCATAAGATCCTAGTAAGCAGATTTCCAAATTACTTAGGAGTTCTAGTTTGAGTGCGTATCAATGATACAGAAGATCACAGTAAGGAGAGTTCCCAAATTACTTAGCAGTTCTAATGGGCAGTGGACTATCAATGATACAGACAATCCCAGTAAGGAGAGTTCCCAAATTACTTGGGAACTTTCCTTACTGGGATCTTCTGTTTCACTGATTCGGCACTCCCACTAGAAGCACTAAGTAATTTCCAAACTCTCCTTCCTGGGGTCTTCTGAATCATTGATATGGCACTCCCACTAGAACTCCTAAGTAATCTGGGAACTCTCCTTACTGGGATCTTTTTTATCATTGATTCGGGACTCTCACTAGAAATCCTAAGTAATTTAGGAACTCTTATTTCTGGGATTTTTTGTATCATTGATACGGCACTCCCACTAGAACTCCTAAGTAATTTGGAATTTCTCGTTACTAGGATCGTCTGTATAATTCTCATGGCCCTCCCACTAGAACTCCTAAGTAATTTGGGTACTCTGCTTACTGGGATCATCTGTATCATTGATACGGCACACCCACTAGAACTCCTAAGTAATTTGGGAACTCTTCTTACTAGGATTGTCTGTATCATGTATACAGCACTCCCACTCTTAAGTAATTTCCGTACTCTGCTTACTGGGATCTTCTGTATCATTGATAGTATACTGCCCATTGGAACTCCTTAGTAATTTGGGAACTCTCCTTACTGGGATTGTCTGTATCATTGATGCGGCACTCCCACTAGAACTTTTAAGTAATTTGGGAACTCTCCTTACTAGGATCATCTGTATCATTCATGCAGCACGCCCACTAGAACTCCTAAGTAATTTGGGTACTCTGCTTACTGGGATCTTCTGTATCATTGATACAGCACTCCCAGTCGAACTCCTAAGTAATTTGGGAACTCTCCGTACTGGGATCATCTGTATCATTGATAGTACACTGCACATAAGAACTCATAAGTAATTTGTGAACTCTCCTTACTGGGATCTTCTGTATCAATGATTCTGCACTCCCACTAGAACTTATATGTAATTTGAGAACTTTCCTTATGAAGATCATCTGTATCATTGATGCAGCACTCCCACTAGAACTTCTAAGTAATTTGGGAACTGTCCTTACTGGGATCATCTGTATCATTGATACGGATCTCCCACTAGAACTCATACATAATTTGGGAACTCTCCTAACTGGGATCATCTGTATCATTGATACGGCACTCACACTACAACTCCTAAGAAATGTGGGAAATCTCCTTACTGGGATCTTCTGCATCATTGATACGACACTCACACTAGCACTCCTGTGTAATTTGTGACATTCCTTACTGGGACCTTCTGCATTATTGATAGTACACTGCCCATTAGACCTCCTAAGTAATTTGGGAACTCTCCTTACTGTGATCT
Organism: Protopterus annectens; assembly: GCF_019279795.1. Classification (NCBI taxonomy): domain Eukaryota; kingdom Metazoa; phylum Chordata; order Ceratodontiformes; family Protopteridae; genus Protopterus; species Protopterus annectens. Next base: position 1,025,191,943 of record NC_056726.1, on the reverse strand, counting down.
TCAGTACCACTGATACTGCACTCACACTAGTACTCCTAAGTAATTTGGGAACTCTCCTTACTAGGATTGTCAGTATTATTGATATGGCACTCCCACTAACAGATTTCCCAAATTACTTAAAAGCTGTAGTGGGAGTGCCGTATCAATGATACTGAAGATCCCGTAGAAGAGTTCCCAAATTACTTAGGTGTTTTAGTGGGAGTATTGTATCAGTGATACAGAAGATCCCAGTAAGGAGAGTTCCCAACATAGGAGTTCTAGTGGGAGTGCATATCAATGATACAGAACATCCCAGTAAGGAAAATTCCCAAATTACTTCGGAGTTCTAGTGGGAGTGCAGTATCAATGATACAGAAGATCCCAGTAAGGAGAGTTCCCAAATTACTTAGGAGTTCTAGTGGGTGTGCGTATCAATGATACAGATGATCCTAAAGGAAAGTTGTCAAGTTACTTAGGAGTTCTAGTGGAAGTGCCGTATCAATGATACAGATGATTCCAGTAAGAGGAGTTCCAAAATTACTTAGGAATTGTATAAGTGCAGTATCAATTGTACAGAAGATCCCAGTAAGGAGAGTTCCCAAATTACTTAGGAGTTCTAGTATGAGTGGAGTATCAATAGTACAGAAGATCCCAGTAAGGAGAGTTTCTAAATTACTTAGGAGTTCTAATGGTCAGTGTACAATAAATGATACAGACGATCCCAGTAAGGAGAGTTCCCAAATTACTTAGGAGTTCTATTGGGAGTGCCGCATCAATGAAGCAGAAGATCCCAGTAAGCAGATTTCCCAATTTACTTAGGAGTTCTAGTGGGAGTGCCATATCAATGATACTGATGATCCTATTAAGGAGAGTTCCCAAATTACTAAAGAGTTCTAGTGGGAGTGCATATCAGTGATACAGATGATCCCAGTAAGGAGAGTTCCTAAATTACTTATGACTTCTAGTGGGAGTGCAGTATCAATGATACAGAAGATCCAAGTAAGGAGAGCTCCCAAATTACTTTGGAGTTCTAATGGGCAGTGGACTATCATTGATACAGACAATCCCAGTAAGAAGAGTTCCCAAATTACTTGGGAACTTTCCTTACTGGGATCTTCTGTTTCACTGATTCGGCACTCAAAGTAGAACCACTGAGTAATTTGGGAACTCTCCTTACTGGGATCTTATGTATCTTTGATACGCACTCCCACTAAAACTCCTAAGTAATTTGGGAACTCTCATTCCTGGGGTCTTCTGTATCATTGATACGACACTCCCACTAGAACTTCTAAGTAATTTGGGAACTCTCCTTACTGGGATATTTTTTATCATTGATTCAGCACTCTCACTGGGAATCCTAAGTAATTTTGGAACTCTTATTTCTGGGATCTCTTGTGTCATTGATACGGCACTCCCACTAGAACTCCTAAGTAATTTGGGAACTCTCCTTACTAGGATCATCTGTATCATTCACACAACACTCCCAATAGAACTCCTAAGTAAATTGGGTACTCTGCTTACTGGGATCATCTGTATCATTGATACGGCACACCCACTAGAACTCCTAAGTAATTTGGGAACTCTCCTTACTAGGATCATCTGTATCATTCACACAACACTCCCAATAGAACTCCTAAGTAAATTGGGTACTCTGCTTACTGGGATCATCTGTATCATTGATACGGCACACCCACTAGAAATCCTAGGTAATTTGGAAACTCTCCTTACTTGGATCATCTGTATAATTTATACAGCACTCCCACTAGAACTGCTAAATAATTTAGGAACTCTCCTTACTGGGATCTTCTGTATCATTGATATGGCACTCCCACTTGAACTCAAGTAATTTAGGAACTCTCCTTTCTGGGATCTTCTGTATCATTGATAGTACACTGATCATTAGAACTCCTTCTCAATTTGGGAACTCTCCTTACTGGGATCATCTGTATCATTGATAGTACACTGCACATTAGAACTCAAAAGTAATTTGGAAACTCTCCTTACTGGGATCTTCTGTATCAGTGATACTAAGCTTCCACTAGACCTTCTAAGTAATTTGGGAGCTGTCCTTACTGGGATCATCTGTATCATAAATACGGCACTCAAACTAGAACTCCTAAGTAATTTGGGAACTCTCCTTACTGGGAACATCTGTATCATTGATACGGCACTCACACTAGAACTCCTGAGTAATCTGGGACTCTCCTTACTGGGACCGTCTCTATCATTGATAGTACACTGCCCATTAGAACTCCTAAGTAATTTGGGAACTCTCCTTACTGGGATCTTCAGTACCACTCATACTTAACTCACACTAGAACTCCTAAGTAATTTGGTAATTCTCCTTACTGGGATTGTCTGTATTATTGATACAGCACTCCCACTAGCAGATTTCCCAAATTTCTTCAGAGCTGTAGTGGGAGTGCCGTATCTATGATACAGAAGATCCCAGTAAGAAGTGTTCCCAAGTAACATAGGAGTTTTAGTGTGAGTGCCGTATCAATCATAGAGATGATCCCAGTAAGGAGACTTCTCAAATTACTTAGGAGTTCTAGTGGTAGTTGCAGTATCAATGATACAGAAGATCCCAATAAGGAGAGTTCCCAAATTACTTAGGAGTTCTAGTGGGAGTGCAGTATCACTGATAAAGAAGATCCCAGTAAGGAGAGTTCCGAAATTACTTAGGAGTTCTAGTGGGAGTGCTGTATCAATGATACAGAAGATGTCATTAAGGAGAGTTCTCAAGTAACTTAGGAGTTCTTGTGGGAGTGCTGTATCAATGATACAGACTACCCCGGCAAGGAAAGTTTCCGACTTACTTAGGAGTTTGAGTCAGAGTACAGTATCACTGATACAGAAGATCCCAGTAAGAAGAGTTCCCAAATTACTTAGGAGTTTTAGTTGGAATGCAGTATCAATTATACAGACGATCCCAGTAAGGAGAGATCCCAAATTACTTAGGAGTTCTAGTATGAGTGCAGTATCAATGGTACAGCAGATCCCAGTAAGGAGACTTTCTAAATTACTTAGGAGTTCTAGTTGGAGTGCAGTATCAATGATGCAGAAGATCCCAGTAAGGAGAGTTCCTAAATTTCTTAGGAGTTCTAATGGTCAGTGTACTATCAGTGATACAGATGATCCCAGTAAGGAGCGTTCCCAAATTACTTAGGAGTTCTAGTGGCAGTGCAGTATTAATGATACAGATGATCCCAGTAAGGAGAGTTCCCAAATTAATTAGGAATTCTAATGGGCAGTGGACTATCAATGATCCAGACGATCCCAGTAAGGAGAGCTCCCAAATTGCTTGGGAACTCTCCTTACTGGGATCTTCTTTTTCATTGATACGGCACTCCCACTAGAACCACTAAGTAATTTGGGAACTCTCCTTACTGGGACCTTCTGTATCTTTGACACGCACTCGCACAAGAACTCTTAAGGAATTTGGGAACTTTCCTTACTAGGGTCTTCTGTATCATTGATACGGCACTCCCACTAGAACTTCTAAGTAATTTGGGAACTCTCCTTACTGGGATCTTTTTTATCATTGATTCGACACTCTCACTAGAACTCCTAAGTAATTTAGGAAGTCTTCTTTCTGGGAACTTTTGCATCATTGATACGGCACTTCCACTAGAACTCTTAAGTAATTTGGGAACTCGCCTTACTGGGATATTCTGTATCATTGATACGGCACTTCCACTAGAACTACTAAGTAATTTGGGAACTCTCCATACTAGGATCATCTGTTATCATTCACAAAGCACTCCCACTAGAACTCCTAAGTAATTTGGGTACTCTGCTTACTGGGATCATCTGTATCATTTATACAGCACTCCCACTAGAACTCCTAAGTAATTTGCGTACTCTGCTTACTGGGATCTTCTGTATCATTGATACGGCACTCACAGTAGAACTCCTATGGAATTTGGGAACTCTCCATACTGGGATCTTCAGTATCATTGATAGTACACTGCCCATTAGAACTCATAAGTAATTTGGGACTCTCCTTACTGGGATCTTCTCTATCAGTGATACTGCACTTCCACTAGAACTTCTAAGTAATTTGAGAACTTTCCTTACGAGGATCATCTGTATCATTGATACAGCACTCTCATTAGAACTTCTATGTAATTTGGGAACTGTCCTTACTGGGATCATCTGTATCATTGACACGGCACTCCCACTAGAACTCCTAAGTAATTTGGGAAATCTGCTTACTGGGATCTTCTGCATCATTGATATTGCACTCCCACTAGAACTCCTGAGTAATTTGGGACTCTCCTTACTGGGACCATCTCTGTCATTCATAGTACACTGCCGATTAGAACTCCTAAGTAATTCGGGAACTCTCCTTACTGGGATCTTCAGTACCACTGATACTACACTCACACTAGAACTCCTACATAATTTGGGAACTCTCCTTACTGGAATTGTCTGTATTATTGATACGGCACTCCCACTAGCAAATTTCCCAAATTACTTAAGAGCTGTAGTGGGAGTGCCGTATCAATGATGCAGAAGATCCCAGTAAGAAGAGTTCCCAAATTACTTAGGAGTTTTAGTGGGAGTGCCGTATCAATGATACAGAAGATCCCAGTAAGGACAGATTCCAAGTAACATAGGAGTTCTAGTGGGAGTGCCATATCAATGATATAGACGATCACAGTAAGGAGAGTTGCCAAATTACTTAGGAATTCTAATGGTAGTGCAGTATCAATGATATACACGATCCCAGTAAGAAGAGTTCCAAAATTACTTAGGAGATTGAGGGAGTGCCGTATCAATAATACAGAAGATCCCATTAAAACGAAGTTCCCAAATTAATTAGGAGTTCTAGTGGGAGCAGTATCACTCACTGATAAAGATGATCACAGTAAGGAGAGTTCCCAGATTACTTAGGAGTTCTAGTGGGAATGCCGAATCAATGATACAGAAGACCCCAGTAAGGAGAGTTCAAATTACTTAGGAGTTCTAGTGGGAGTGCCGTATCAGTGATACAGAAGATCTCATTAAGGAGAGTTCGCAAGTAACTTAGGAGTTCTAGTGGGAGTGCTGTATCAATGATACAGATGATCCCAGTTTCCAAATTACTAGGAGTTCTAGTGGGAGTGCCGTATCAATGATAAAGACTACCCCAATAAGGAGAGTTTCCAACTTACTTAGGAGTTTGAGTGGGAGTACAGTATCACTGATACAGAAGATCCCAGTAAGGAGATTTCCCAAATTACTTAGGAGTTTTAGTTGATGCCGTATCAATGATACAGACGATCCCAGTAAGGACAGATCCCAAATTACTTAGGAGTTCTAGTATAAGTGCAGTATTAATGATACAGAAGATCCCAGTAAGGAGAGTTCATAAATTACTTAGGAGTTCTAATGGTCAATGTACTATCAATGATACAGAAGATCTCACTAAGTATACATTACTTAGGAGTTCTAATGGGAGGGCAGTATCAGCGATACAGAAAATCCCTGTAAGGAGAGTTCCCAAATTACTTAGGAGTTCTAATGGGAGTGCCGTATCAATGTAGCAGAAGATCACAGTAAGCAGATTTTGCAAATTACTTAGGAGTTCTAGTGGGAGTGCCATATCAATGATACAGATGATCCCAGTAAGGAAAGTTCCCAAATTACTTAGGAGTTCTAGTGGGAGTGCCATATCAATGATACAGAGGATCCCAGTAAGGAGAGTTCCCAAGTAACTTAGGAGTTCTAGTGGGAGTGCCGTAACAGTGATGGAGAAGATACCAGTAAGCGGATTTCCCAAATTACTTAGGAGCTCTAGTGGGAGTGCCGTATTAATGATACAGACGATCCCAGTAAGGAAAGTTCTGAAATAACGTAAGAGTTCTAGTGGGAGTGCCATATCAATGATACAGAAGATCCCAGTATTGAAAGTTCCCAAATTACTTAGGAGCCCTAGTGCGAGTGCAGTATCACTGACAAAGAAGATCCCAGTAAGAAGAGTTCCCAAATTACTGAGGAGTTCTAGTAAGAGTGCAGTATCAATGGTATAGAAGATCCCAGTAAGGAGAGTTCCCAAATTACTTAGGAGTTCTAATGGGCAGTGTACTTTCAATGATACAGACGATCCAAGTAAGGAGAGTTCCCAAATTACTTAGGAGTTCAAGTGGGAGTGCCCTATCAATGATACAGATCTTCTCAGTAAGGAGAGTTCCCAATTTATTTAGGAGTTCTAGTGGGATGGCAGTATCACTGATACAGAAGATTCCAGTAAGGAGAATTCCCAAACTACATAGGAGTTTTAATGGGAGTGCTTTATAAATGCTACCGAAGATCCCAGTAGGGAGAGTTCCCAAATTACTTAAGAATTCTAGTGGGAGTGCCGTATGAATGATACAAAAGATCCCTGTAAGGAGAGTTCCCAAATTACTTAGGACTTCTAGTGGGAGCGCCGTGTCAATGATACAGATGATCCCATTAATGAGAATTCCCAAATTACTTAGGAGTTCTAGTGGGAGTATAGTATCACTGATACAGAAGATCCCAGTAAGGAGAGTTCCTTTATTATTTAGGAGTTCTAATTGGGCAGTGGACTATCAATGATACAGAAGATCCAAGTAAGAAGAGTTCCCAAATTACTTGGGAACTCTCCTTACTGGGATATTCTGTATCATTGATACGGCACCCCAATAGAACTCCTAAGTAATTTGGGAACTCTCCTTACTGGGATCTTCTGTATCATTGATACAACACTCCCACTATTACTCATAAGTAATTTGGAAACTCTCCTTAGTGGAGTCTTCTGTATCATTGATACGGCACTCCCACTAGAACTCCTAAGTAATTTGGGAACTCCCCTTACTGGGATCTTCTGTATCATTCATATGGCACTCTCACTAGAACTCCTAACTTATTTGAGACCTTTCCTTACTGGGATCTTCTGTATCTCTGATACAGCACGCCCACTAGAACTCCTAAGTAATTAGTGAACTCTCCTTACTGGGATCATCTGTATCATTGATGCAGCACTCTCAGTAGAAATCCTAAATAATTTGAGAACTCTGCTTACTGGGATCTTCAGTATCATTTATACATCACTCCAACTAAACCTTCTAAATAAATTGGAAACTCTCCTTACTGAGGTCTTCTGTTTCAGTGATACTGCACTCCCTCTAGAACTCATAAGTAATTTGAGAACTCTTCTAAATGGGATCTTCTGTATTATTGATATGACACTGCCACTAGAACTCCTAAGTAATTTGGGAACTCTCCTTACTGGGATCTTCTGTATCATTGATATGGCACTCCCACTAGAACATCTAAGTAATTTTGGAACACTTGTTCCTGGGATTGTCTGTATCATTGATATAGCACTCTCAATATATCTCTTTAGTAATTTGGGAACTCTGCTTACATGGATCTTCTGTATCATTGACATGGTACTCCTACTATAACTCCTAAGTAATTTGGGAACTCTCCTTACTGGGATCTTTTTTATCATTGATTCGGCACTCTCACTATAACTCCTAAGAAATTTAGGAAATCTTCTTTCTGGGATCTTTTGTATCATTGATACACACTCCCACTAGAACTCTTAAGTAATTTGGGAACTCTCCTTATTGGGATTTTCTGTATCTTGTATACGGCACTCCCACTAGAACTTCTAAGTAATTTGGGAACTCTCCTTACTAGGATTGTCTGCATCATTCACATGGCTCTCCCACTAGAACTCCTAAGCAATTTGGGTACTCTGCTTACTGGGATCTTCTGTATCATTGATAGTATACTGTGCATTAGTACTCATAAGTAATTTGGGAACTCTCCTTACTGGGATCTTCTGTATCGGTGATACTGCACTCCCATTAGAACTTATAAGTAACTTGAGAACTTTCCTTACGAGGATCATTTGTATCATTGATACAGCACTCTCACTAGAACTTCTAAGTAATTTGGGAACTGTCCTTACTGGGATCATCTGTATCATTGATACGGCTCTCCCACTAGAACTCCTAAGTAATTTGGGAACTCTCCTAACTGGGATCATCTGTATCATTGATACAGCACTCACACTAGAACTCCTAAGAAATGTGGGAAATCTGCTTACTGGGATCTTCTGCATCATTGATACGGCACTCCCACTAGAACTCCTGTGTAATTTGGGACGCTCCTTACTGGGAGCATCTGTATCATTGATAGTACACTGCCCATTAGAACTCCTAAGTAATTTGGGAACTCTCCTTACTGGGATCTTCAGTACCACTGATACTGCACTCATACTAGTACTCCTAAGTAATTTGGGAACTCTGCTTACTAGGATTGTCTGTATTATTGCTACGGCACTCCCACTAGCAAATTGCTTAAAAGCTGTAGTGGGAGTGCAGTATCAATGATACAGATGATCCTCACAAGAAGAGTTCCCAAATTACTTAGGTGTTTTAGTGGGAGTGTTGTATCAGTGATACAGAAGATCCCAGTAAAGAGAGTTCCCAAGTAACATAGGAGTTCTAGTGGGAGTGCAGTATCAATGATACAGAGGATCCCAGTAAGGAGAGTTCCCAAATTACTTGGGAGTTCATGTGGGAGTGCAGTATCAATGATACAGATGATCCTCGTAAGGAAAGTTCTCAAATTACTTAGACGTTCTAGTGGGAATGTAGGATCACTGATACAGAAGATCCCAGTAAGGAGAGTTCCCAAATTACTTAGGAGTTTTAATTGGAGTGCCGTATCAATGATACGGATGATCCCAGTAAGGAGAGTTCCCAAATTACTTAGGAGATCTAGTGGGAGTGCAGTATCAATAATACAGAAGATCTCACTAAGGAGAGTTTCTAAATTACTTAGGAGTTCTAGTGGGAGTGCAGTATCCCTGATACAGAAGATCCCACTAAAGAGAGTTCCAAAATTGCTTAGGAGTTGTAGTGGGAGTGCCGTATCAATGAAGCATAAGATCCTAGTAAGCAGATTTCCCAAATTACTTAGGAGTTCTAGTTTGAGTGCCGTATCAATGATACTGATGATCCCAGTAAGGAGAGTTCCCAAATTACTTAGGAGTTCTAGTGGGAGTGCATATCAATGATACAGAAGATCACAGTAAGGAGAGTTCCCAAATTACTTAGCAGTTCTAATGGGCAGTGGACTATCAATGATACAGACAATCCCAGTAAGGAGAGTTCCCAAATTACTTGGGAACTTTCCTTACTGGGATCTTCTGTTTCACTGATTCGGCACTCCCACTAGAAGCACTAAGTAATTTCCAAACTCTCCTTCCTGGGGTCTTCTGTATCATTGATATGGCACTCCCACTAGAACTCCTAAGTAATCTGGGAACTCTCCTTACTGGGATCTTTTTTATCATTGATTCGGGACTCTCACTAGAAATCCTAAGTAATTTAGGAACTCTTATTTATGGGATTTTTTGTATCATTGATACGGCACTCCCACTAGAACTTCTAAGTAATTTGGAATTTCTCGTTACTAGGATCGTCTGTATAATTCTCATGGCCCTCCCACTAGAACTCCTAAGTAATTTGGGTACTCTGCTTACTGGGATCATCTGTATCATTGATACGGCACACCCACTAGAACTCCTAAGTAATTTGGGAACTCTTCTTACTAGGATCGTCTGTATCATGTATACAGCACTCCCACTCTTAAGTAATTTCCGTACTCTGCTTACTGGGATCTTCTGTATCATTGATAGTACACTGCCCATTGGAACTCCTTAGTAATTTGGGAACTCTCCTTACTGGGATTGTCTGTATCATTGATGCGGCACTCCCACTAGAACTTTTAAGTAATTTGGGAACTCTCCTTACTAGGATCATCTGTATCATTCATGCAGCACGCCCACTAGAACTCCTAAGTAATTTGGGTACTCTGCTTACTGGGATCTTCTGTATCATTGATACAGCACTCCCAGTCGAACTCCTAAGTAATTTGGGAACTCTCCGTACTGGGATCATCTGTATCATTGATAGTACACTGCACATAAGAACTCATAAGTAATTTGTGAACTCTCCTTACTGGGATCTTCTGTATCAATGATTCTGCACTCCCACTAGAACTTATATGTAATTTGAGAACTTTCCTTATGAAGATCATCTGTATCATTGATGCAGCACTCCCACTAGAACTTCTAAGTAATTTGGGAACTGTCCTTACTGGGATCATCTGTATCATTGATACGGATCTCCCACTAGAACTCATACATAATTTGGGAACTCTCCTAACTGGGATCATCTGTATCATTGATGCGGCACTCACACTACAACTCCTAAGAAATGTGGGAAATCTCCTTACTGGGATCTTCTGCTTCATTGATACGACACTCCCACTAGCACTCCTGTGTAATTTGGGACATTCCTTACTGGGACCTTCTGCATTATTGATAGTACACTGCCCATTAGACCTCCTAAGTAATTTGGGAACTCTCCTTACTGTGATCTTCAGTACCACTGATACTGCACTCACACTAGTACTCCTAAGTAATTTGGGAACTCTCCTTACTAGGATTGTCAGTATTATTGATATGGCACTCCCACTAACAGATTTCCCAAATTACTTAAAAGCTGTAGTGGGAGTGCCGTATCAATGATACTGAAGATCCCCGTAAGAAGAGTTCCCAAATTACTTAGGTGTTTTAGTGGGAGTATTGTATCAGTGATACAGAAGATCCCAGTAAGGAGAGTTCCCAAGTAACATAGGAGTTCTAGTGGGAGTGCTGTATCAATGATACAGAGCATCCCAGTAAGGAGAGTTCCCAAATTACTTAGGAGTTCTAGTGGGAGTGCAGTATCAATGATACAGACGATCTAAGTAAGAAGAGTTCCCAAATTACTTTGGAGTTTGAGTGGGTGTGCCGTATCAATGATACAGATGATCCTTGTAAGGAAAGTTGTCAAGTTACTTAGAAGTTCTAGAGGGAGTGCAGTATCACTGATACAGAAGATCCCAGTAAGGAGAGTTCCCAAATTACTTAGGAATTTTAGTTGGAGTGCAGTATCAATGATACAGATGATCCCAGTAAGGAGAGTTCCCAAATTACTTAGCAGTTCTAGTATGAGTGGAGTATCAATGGTACAGAAGATCCCAGTAAGGAGAGTTTCTAAATTACATAGGAGTTCTAATGGTCAGTGTACTATAAATGATACAGACGATCCCAGTAAGGAGAGTTCCCAAATTACTTAGGAGTTCTATTGGGAGTGCCGCATCAATCATACAGAAGATCCCAGTAAGAAGAGTTCCCAAATTACTTAGGAGTTTTAGTGGGAGTGCCGTATCAATGATACAGAAGATCCCAGTAAGGACAGATTCCAAGTAACATAGGAGTTCTAGTGGGAGTGCCATATCAATGATATAGACGATCACAGTAAGGAGAGTTGCCAAATTACTTAGGAATTCTAATGGTAGTGCAGTATCAATGATATACACGATCCCAGTAAGAAGAGTTCCAAAATTACTTAGGAGATTGAGTGGGAGTGCCGTATCAATAATACAGAAGATCCCATTAAAACGAGTTCCCAAATTAATTAGGAGTTCTAGTGGGAGTGCAGTATCACCGATAAAGATGATCACAGTAAGGAGAGTTCCCAGATTACTTAGGAGTTCTAGTGGGAATGCCGAATCAATGATACAGAAGACCCCAGTAAGGAGAGTTCCGAAATTACTTAGGAGTTCTAGTGGGAGTGCCGTATCAGTGATACAGAAGATCTCATTAAGGAGAGTTCTCAAGTAACTTAGGAGTTCTAGTGGGAGTGCTGTATCAATGATACAGATGATCCCAGTTTCCAAATTACTAGGAGTTCTAGTGGGAGTGCCGTATCAATGATAAAGACTACCCCAATAAGGAGAGTTTCCAACTTACTTAGGAGTTTGAGTGGGAGTACAGTATCACTGATACAGAAGATCCCAGTAAGGAGATTTCCCAAATTACTTAGGAGTTTTAGTTGATGCCGTATCAATGATACAGACGATCCCAGTAAGGACAGATCCCAAATTACTTAGGAGTTCTAGTATAAGTGCAGTATTAATGATACAAAAGATCCCAGTAAGGAGAGTTCATAAATTACTTAGGAGTTCTAATGGTCAATGTACTATCAATGATACAGAAGATCTCACTAAGGAAAGTTCCCAAATTACTTAGGAGTTCTAATGGGAGGGCAGTATCAGCGATACAGAAAATCCCTGTAAGGAGAGTTCCCAAATTACTTAGGAGTTCTAATGGGAGTGCCGTATCAATGTAGCAGAAGATCACAGTAAGCAGATTTTGCAAATTACTTAGAAGTTCTAGTGGGAGTGCCATATCAATGATACAGATGATCCCAGTAAGGAAAGTTCCCAAATTACTTAGGAGTTCTAGTGGGAGTGCCGTATCAATGATACAGAGGATCCCAGTAAGGAGAGTTCCCAAGTAACTTAGGAGTTCTAGTGGGAGTGCCGTAACAGTGATGGAGAAAATACCAGTAAGCGGATTTCCCAAATTACTTAGGAGCTCTAGTGGGAGTGCCGTATTAATGATACAGACGATCCCAGTAAGGAAAGTTCTGAAATAACGTAAGAGTTCTAGTGGGAGTGCCATATCAATGATACAGAAGATCCCAGTATTGAAAGTTCCCAAATTACTTAGGAGCCCTAGTGGGAGTGCAGTATCACTGACAAAGAAGATCCCAGTAAGAAGAGTTCCCAAATTACTGAGGAGTTCTAGTAAGAGTGCAGTATCAATGGTATAGAAGATCCCAGTAAGGAGAGTTCCCAAATTACTTAGGAGTTCTAATGGGCAGTGAACTAGCAATAATACAGACAATCCCAGTAAGTAGAGTTCCCAAATTACTTAGGAGTTCTAATGGGCAGTGTACTTTCAATGATACAGACGATCCAAGTAAGGAGAGTTCCCAAATTACTTAGGAGTTCAAGTGGGAGTGCCCTATCAATGATACAGATCTTCTCAGTAAGGAGAGTTCCCAATTTACTTAGGAGTTCTAGTGGGACGGCAGTATCACTGATACAGAAGATTCCAGTAAGGAGAATTCCCAAACTACATAGGAGTTTTAATGGGAGTGCTTTATAAATGCTACCGAAGATCCCAGTAGGGAGAGTTCCCAAATTACTTAAGAATTCTAATGGGAGTGCCGTATGAATGATACAAAAGATCCCTGTAAGGAGAGTTCCCAAATTACTTAGGACTTCTAGTGGGAGCGCCGTGTCAATGATACAGATGATCCCATTAATGAGAATTCCCAAATTACTTAGGAGTTCTAGTGGGAGTATAGTATCACTGATACAGAAGATCCCAGTAAGGAGAGTTCCTTTATTACTTAGGAGTTCTAATGGGCAGTGGACTATCAATGATACAGAAGATCCAAGTAAGAAGAGTTCCCAAATTACTTGGGAACTCTCCTTACTGGGATATTCTGTATCATTGATACGGCACTCCCACTAGAACTCCTAAGTAATTTGGGAACTCTCCTTACTGGGATCTTCTGTATCATTGATACAACACTCCCACTATTACTCATAAGTAATTTGGAAACTCTCCTTAGTGGAGTCTTCTGTATCATTGATACGGCACTCCCACTAGAACTCCAAAGTAATTTGGGAACTCCCCTTACTGGGATCTTCTGTATCATTCATACGGCACTCTCACTAGAACTCCTAACTTATTTGAGACCTTTCCTTACTGGGATCTTTTGTATCTCTGACACAGCACGCCCACTAGAACTCCTAAGTAATTAGTGAACTCTCCTTACTGGGATCATCTGTATCATTGATGCAGCACTCTCAGTAGAAATCCTAAATAATTTGAGAACTCTGCTTACTGGGATCTTCAGTATCATTTATACACCACTCCCACTAAACCTTCTAAATAAATTGAAAACTCTCCTTACTGAGGTCTTCTGTTTCAGTGATACTGCACTCCCTCTAGAACTCATAAGTAATTTGAGAACTCTTCTAAATGGGATCTTCTGTATTATTGATACGACACTGCCACTAGAACTCCTAAGTAATTTGGGAACTCTCCTTACTGGGATCTTCTGTATCATTGATATGGCACTCCCACTAGAACATCTAAGTAATTTTGGAACACTCGTTCCTGGGATTGTCTGTATCATTGATATAGCACTCTCAATATATCTCTTTAGTAATTTGGGAACTCTGCTTACATGGATCTTCTGTATCATTGACATGGTACTCCCACTATAACTCCTAAGTAATTTGGGAACTCTCCTTACTGGGATCGTTTTTATCATTGATTTGGCACTCTCACTATAACTCCTAAGAAATTTAGGAAATCTTCTTTCTGGAATCTTTTGTATCATTGATACACACTCCCACTAGAACTCTTAAGTAATTTGGGAACTCTCCTTATTGGGATTTTCTGTATCTTGTATACGGCACTCCCACTAGAACTTCTAAGTAATTTGGGAACTCTCCTTACTAGGATTGTCTGCATCATTCACATGGCACTCCCACTAGAACTCCTAAGCAATTTGGGTACTCTGCTTACTGGGATTGTCTGTATCATTGATACGGCATACCCACTAGAACTCCTAAGTAATTTGTGATCTCTCCTTACTAGGATCATCTGTATCATTCATACAGCACTCCCACTAGAACTCTTAAGTAATTTGGGTACTCTGCTTACTGGGATCTTCTGTATCATTGACAGTATACAGCACATTAGTACTCATAAGTAATTTGGGAACTCTCCTTACTGGGATCTTCTGTATCGGTGATACTGCACTCCCATTAGAACTTATAAGTAATTTGAGAACTTTCCTTACGAGGATCATTTGTATCATTGATACAGCACTCTCACTAGAACTTCTAAGTAATTTGGAAACTGTCCTTACTGGGATCATCTGTATCATTGATACGGCTCTCCCACTAGAACTCCTAAGTAATTTGGGAACTCTCCTAACTGGGATCATCTGTATCATTGATACGGCACTCACACTAGAACTCCTAAGAAATGTGGGAAATCTGCTTACTGGGATCTTCTGCATCATTGATATGGCACTCCCACTAGAACTCCTTTGTAATTTGGGATGCTCCTTACTGGGAGCATCTGTATCATTGATAGTACACTGCCCATTAGAACTCCTAAGTAATTTGGGAACTCTCCTTACTGGGATCTTCAGTACCACTGATACTGCACTCATACTAGTACTCCTAAGTAATTTGGGAACTCTGCTTACTATGATTGTCTGTATTATTGCTATGGCACTCCCACTAGCAAATTGCTTAAAAGCTGTAGTGGGAGTGCAGTATCAATGATACAGATGATCCTCACAAGAAGAGTTCCCAAATTACTTAGGTGTTTTAGTGGGAGTGTTGTATCAGTGATACAGAAGATCCCAGTAAGGAGAGTTCCCAAGTAACATAGGAGTTCTAGTGGGAGTGCAGTATCAATGATACAGAGGATCCCAGTAAGGAGAGTTCCCAAATTACTTGGGAGTTCATGTGGGAGTGCAGTATCAATGATACAGATGATCCTCGTAAGGAAAGTTCTCAAATTACTTAGACGTTCTAGTGGGAATGCAGGATCACTGATACAGAAGATCCCAGTAAGGAGAGTTCCCAAATTACTTAGGAGTTTTAATTGGAGTGCCGTATCAATGATACGGATGATCCCAGTAAGGAGAGTTCCCAAATTACTTAGGAGATCTAGTGGGAGTGCAGTATCAATAATACAGAAGATCTCACTAAGGAGAGTTTCTAAATTACTTAGGAGTTCTAGTGGGAGTGCAGTATCCCTGATACAGAAGATCCCACTAAAGAGAGTTCCAAAATTGCTTAGGAGTTGTAGTGGGAGTGCCGTATCAATGAAGCATAAGATCATAGTAAGCAGATTTCCCAAATTACTTAGGAGTTCTAGTTTGAGTGCCATATCAATGATACTGATGATCCCAGTAAGGAGAGTTCCCAAATTACTTAGGAGTTCTAGTGGGAGTGCATATCAATGATACAGAAGATCACAGTAAGGAGAGTTCCCAAATTACTTAGCAGTTCTAATGGGCAGTGGACTATCAATGATACAGACAATCCCAGTAAGGAGAGTTCCCAAATTACTTGGGAACTTTCCTTACTGGGATCTTCTGTTTCACTGATTCGGCACTCCCACTAGAAGCACTAAGTAATTTCCAAACTCTCCTTCCTGGGGTCTTCTGTATCATTGATATGGCACTCCCACTAGAACTCCTAAGTAATCTGGGAACTCTCCTTACTGGGATCTTTTTTATCATTGATTCGGGACTCTCACTAGAAATCCTAAGTAATTTAGGAACTCTTATTTCTGGGATTTTTTGTATCATTGATACGGCACTCCCACTAGAACTCCTAAGTAATTTGGGATTTCTCCTTACTAGGATCGTCTGTATAATTCTCATGGCCCTCCCACTAGAACTCCTAAGTAATTTGGGTACTCTGCTTACTGGGATCATCTGTATCATTGATACGGCACACCCACTAGAACTCCTATGTAATTTGGGAACTCTTCTTACTAGGATCGTCTGTATCATGTATACAGCACTCCCACTCCTAAGTAATTTCCGTTCTCTGCTTACTGGGATCTTCTGTATCATTGATAGTACACTGCCCATTGGAACTCCTTAGTAATTTGGGAACTCTCCTTACTGGGATTGTCTGTATCATTGATGCGGCACTCCCACTAGAACGTTTAAGTAATTTGGGAACTCTCCTTACTAGGATCATCTGTATCATTCATGCAGCACGCCCACTAGAACTCCTAAGTAATTTGGGTACTCTGCTTACTGGGATCTTCTGTATCATTGATACGGCACTCCCAGTCGAACTCCTAAGTCATTTGGGAACTCTCCGTACTGGGATCATCTGTATCATTGATAGTACACTGCACATAAGAACTCATAAGTAATTTGTGAACTCTCCTTACTGGGATCTTCTGTATCAATGATTCTGCACTCCCACTAGAACTTATATGTAATTTGAGAACTTTCCTTATGAAGATCATCTGTATCATTGATGCAGCACTCCCACTAGAACTTCTAAGTAATTTGGGAACTGTCCTTACTGGGATCATCTGTATCATTGATACGGATCTCCCACTAGAACTCATACGTAATTTGGGAACTCTCCTAACTGGGATCATCTGTATCATTGATACGGCACTCACACTACAACTCCTAAGAAATGTGGGAAATCTGCTTACTGGGATCTTCTGCATCATTGATACGACACTCCCACTAGCACTCCCGTGTAATGTGGGACACTCCTTACTGGGACCTTCTGCATTATTGATAGTACACTGCCCATTAGACCTCCTAAGTAATTTGGGAACTCTCCTTACTGGGATCTTCAGTACCACTGATACTGCACTCACACTAGTACTCCTAAGTAATTTGGGAACTCTCCTTACTAGGATTGTCAGTATTATTGATATGGCACTCCCACTAGCAGATTTCCCAAATTACTTAAAAGCTGTAGTGGGAGTGCTGTATCAATGATACTGAAGATCCCCATAAGAAGAGTTCCCAAATTACTTAGGAGTTTTAGTTGGAGTGTTGTATCAATGATACAGAAGATCCCAGTAAGGAGAGTTCACAAGTAAGTTAGGAGTTCTTGTGGGAGTGCAGTATCAATGATACAGAGGATCCCAGTAAGGAGAGTTCCCAAATTACTTAGGAGTTCTAGTGCGAGTGCAGAATTAATGATACAGATGATCCCAGTAATAAGAGTTCCAAAATTACTTTGGAGTTTGAGTGGGTGTGCCGTATCAATGATACAGATGATCCTTGTAAGGAAAGTTGTCAAGTTACTTAGAAGTTCTAGAGGGAGTGCAGTATCACTGATACAGAAGATCCCAGTAAGGAGAGTTCCCAAATTACTTAGGAGTTTTGGTTGGAGTGCAGTATCAATGATACAGATGATCCCAGTAAGGAGAGTTCCCAAATTACTTAGCAGTTCTAGTAAGAGTGGATTATCAATGGTACAGAAGATCCCAGTAAGGAGAGTTTCTTAATTACTTAGGAGTTCTAATGGTCAGTGTACTATCAATGATACAGATTATCCCAGTATGGAGAGTTCCCATATTACTTAGGAGTTCTTGTGGGAGTGCAGTATCAATGATACAGAAGATCTGACTTAGGAGAGTTCCTAAATTAATTAGTAGTTCTAATGGTCAATATACTATAAATGATACAGACGATCCCAGTAAGGAGAGTTCCCAAATTACTTAGGAGTTCTAGTGGGAGTGCAGTATCACTGATACAGAATATCCCAGTAAGGAGAGTTTCCAAATTACTTAGGAGGTCTATTGGGAGTGCCGCATCAATGAAGCAGAAGATCCCAGTAAGCAGATTTCCCAATTTACTTAGGAGTTCTAGTGGGAGTGCCATATCAATAATACTGATGATCCCATTAAGGAGAGTTCCCAAATTACTAAAGAGTTCTAGTGGGAGTGCATATCAGTGATACAGATGATCCCAGTAAGGAGGGTTCCCAAATTACGTATGACTTCTAGTGGGGGTGCAGTATCAATGATACAGAAGATCCAAGTAAGGAGAGCTCCCAAATTACTTTGGAGTTCTAATGGGCAGTGGACTATCATTGATACAGACAATCCCAGTAAGAAGAGTTCCCAAATTACTTGGGAACTTTCCTTACTGGGATCTTCTGTTTCACTGATTCGGCACTCAAACTAGAACCACTGAGTAATTTGGGAACTCTCCTTACTGGGATCTTATGTATCTTTGATACGCACTCCCACTAAAACTCCTAAGTAATTTGGGAACTCTCATTCCTGGGGTCTTCTGTATCATTGATACGACACTCCCACTAGAACTCCTAAGTAATTTGGGAACACTCCTTACTGGGATATTTTTTATCATTGATTCGGCACTCTCACTGGAATCCTAAGTAATTTTGGAACTCTTATTTTTGGGATCTCTTGTATCATTGATACGGCACTCCCACTAGAACTCCTAAGTAATTTGGGAACTCTCCTTACTAGGATCATCTGTATCATTCACACAACACTCCCAATAGAACTCCTAAGTAAATTGGGTACTCTGCTTACTGGGATCATCTGCATCATTGATACGGCACACCCACTAGAACTCCTAAGTAATTTGGGAACTCTCCTTACTGGGATCGTCTATATCATTGTTACCGCACTCCCACTAGAAATCCTAGGTAATTTGGGAACTCTCCTTACTTGGATCATCTGTATAATTTATACAGCACTCCCACTAGAACTGCTAAGTAATTTCCGTACTCTACTTACTGGGATCTTCTGTATCATTGATACGGCACTCCCAGTAAAACACCTATATAATTTAGGAACTCTCCTTACTGGGATCTTCTGTATCATTGATATGGCACTTCCACTTGAACTCAAGTAATTTGGGAACTCTTCTTTCTGGGATCTTCTGTATCATTGATAGTACACTGCCCATTAGAACTCCTTCTCAATTTGGGAACTCTCCTTACTGGGATCATCTGTAAAATTGATAGTACACTGCACATTAGAACTCATAAGTAATTTGGAAACTCTCCTTACTGGGATCTTCTGTATCAGTGATACTATGCTTCCTCTAGAACTTCTAAGTAATTTGGGGACTTTCCTTACAAGGATCATCTGTATCATTGATACATCACTCCCACTAGAACTTATAAGTAATTTGGGAGCTGTCCTTTCTGGGATCATCTGTATCATAAATACGGCACTCAAACTAGAACTCCTAAATAATTTGGGAACTCTCCTTACTGGGAACATCTGTATCATTGATACGGCACTCACACTAGAACTCCTGAGTAATTTGGGGCTCTCCTTACTGGGGCCGTCTCTATCAT
Organism: Protopterus annectens; assembly: GCF_019279795.1. Lineage (NCBI taxonomy): Eukaryota > Metazoa > Chordata > Ceratodontiformes > Protopteridae > Protopterus > Protopterus annectens. The sequence continues at coordinate 1,025,172,170 of NC_056726.1, read as the reverse complement.
TGATAGTACACTGCCCATTAGGACTCCTAAGTAATTTGGGAACTCTCCTTACTGGGATCTTCAGTACCACTCATACTTAATTCACACTAGAACTCCTAAGTAATTTGGTAATTCTCCTTACTGGGATTGTCTGTAGTATTGATACAACACTCCCACTAGCAGATTTCCCATATTTCTTCAGAGCTGTAGTGGGAGTGCCATATGTATGATACAGAAGATCCCAGTAAGAAGTGTTCCCAAGTAACATAGGAGTTTTAGTGTGAGTGCCGTATCAATCATAGAGATGATCCCAGTAAGGAGACTTCTCAAATTACTTAGGAGTTCTAGTGGTAGTGCAGTATCAATGATACAGAAGATGTCATTAAGGAGAGTTCTCAAGTAACTTAGGAGTTCTAGTGGGAGTGCAGTATAACTGATAAAGAAGATCCCAGTAAGGAGAGTTCCGAAATTACTTAGGAGTTCTAGTGGGAGTGCTGTATTAATGATACAGAAGATGTCATTAAGGAGAGTTCTCAAGTAACTTAGGAGTTCTAGTGGGAGTGCTGTATCAATGATACAGACTACCCCGGTAAGGAAAGTTTCCAACTTACTTAGGAGTTTGAGTCAGAGTACAGTATCACTGATACAGAAGATCCCAGTAAGAAGAGTTCCCAAATTACTTAGGAGTTTTAGTTGGAATGCAGTATCAATGATACAGACGATCCCAGTAATGAGAGATCCCAAATTACTTAGGAGCTCTAGTATGAGTGCAGGATTAATGATGCAGAAGATCCCAGTAAGGAGAGTTCCTAAATTTCTTAGGAGTTCTAATGGTCAGTGTACTATCAGTGATACAGATGATCCCAGTAAGGAGCGTTTCCAAATTACTTTGGAGTTCTAGTGGCAGTGCAGTATCAATGATACAGATGATCCCAGTAAGAAGAGTTCCCAAATTACTTAGGAATTCTAATGGGAGCACAGGATCAGTGATACAGAAGATCCCTTTAGGGAGAGTTCCCAAATTACTTAAGAGTTATAGTGGGAGTGCAATATCAATGATACAAAAGATCCCAGTAGGGAGAGTTCCCAAATTACTTAGGTTCATAGGTAAGTACTAGGCTGTCTGCCCAATGGCATTTATAAGCCTAGCCTCAGAGTGATGGCTTTTGCTTCCCCATTAGATTAGTAACCTGGGCTTCTATCAACAGGTCTCCTGAAGTGATCCCAGGGTAGAACTTACGATTACCCATCCACTCATCAAGATTTCTCTTGAAGAGGGTCAGAGATGAGCTCTGTCGAATATGGATTGGGATTCTATTCCAGAGTGAGGGGAGTCATTGGGACAGGAATCTATCCCTCCAACATGTCCTTTTTATTGTTGTACATAGGTTCAAGTTGCTAGAACGAGTGGTTCTGAGGGATCTCATTTTTTTGAGGTGAAGCTTGTCCATTAATTCATGGTTTGACGTGGCCCTATAGGTCAGGCATAGGTCACCTCTGAGCAGATGGTAAGTGACTGAGAAGAGCTGGAGCTTTTTAGTCGTGCTTCATAGGGTAATTGTTTAAGGCCCTTAATCCTCTTAGTGAGGTACTTCTGTGGTCTTTCTAGTTGTTCCAGGTGTCTAGTGAGGTACATCCCAAATGGGGATTGTACTCTATTATGGGTCTAATGAGTGAGGAGTAAAGGGGCACAATCACCTCATTGGCTCTGGATGAGAAACCCTTTGTGATCAGGTGTGCCACATAGAAGGATTTCCTGACCATTGTGGCTATGTGGTTATCAAAGGAGAGCATGCTATCTACTTGGGTACCCAGGTCCCTAATTACTTCTTCTGTACTTAGTGGATTCCCATCTATGTGGTAGTTTGTAGGTACTTTGTTTTTTCCAAAATGGGATTACTATTACATTTTTTGGCATTTAGCTTGAGGCCATGACTTTGACACCAGGTGTTTGTCTCTGTGAGACCCTTTTGCAGGATGTCTGTGTCAGCTGGAGGGTTAATTATTTCACCCAATTTACAGTCATCTGCGACCTTGGTTAGCCACAGTCCCTCCGCCTTTGCCTGTAGTTTAGAGAAATATATACTGAACAGGAGGGGTCCCAGGACTGAGCCCTGTGGGCTCCAATTGTGACTGGTTTAGAGTCAGACATGGCACCTGCCACTCTTACCATGTGGGTTATGTTTGAGAGCCAATTGGCAACCCATCTCATGACATGGGGGTTGATATTTAAGCTGGTGAGTTTGTCAATGATTCCTGAGTGTGGGATGGTGTCAAACGCCTTAGCGAGGTCAAGATATGCTATGTGGACCACCTTCCCTTCATCTATGGCCTTGGTGACTGTTTCAAAGAAGTTGACCAAGTTCAGGTGGCAATATCTGCCTTTAACAAAGCCGAAATGGGTGGGGTCCAGTGTCTGGATGTTCCCAATGTCCCTGTTAATGAGCTCCATGATAATGTGTTCCATGGTTTCGCAGACCAAGCTAGTCAAGCTGATAGGGCAATAGTTCCCAGGGTCAGTTGTGGCACCACCTTTGTGGAGTAGTACGACTGTTGCTGTATGCCATTCCTTGGGTACATAGCCTGTAGAGAGGCTGAGTTTGAATAGTGATTTGAGATGGGGGGTTAGTTCATTTTGAAGCTCGTGTAAGACACAACCTAGGATAGCATCTGGTCCCATTGATGCTGTGTTTGTGGCCTTTGCAAGGGCTGTCTTTACTTGTGTGTCTGAGATATCTGGAGCGCCACATTCTTCTGGGATGGGTGCTAGCCCCTTTGGTGGAGGGAGGGTGAAGTTTGCACTGAACTTGTCAGCCAGGATGTTGGCAATGTCGGTTGGTTCAGTCTATTTATGGCCATTATGCACTAGCTAGGAGCATATCTGAGAGTTTGCCCCTAGACTCTTGATATAGTTAAAGAAGGCCTTGTGGTTATCCTTAGAGTCATTGGCTATTTTTCTTTCGAAGTTGGCCTTGGATGATTTAATGAGGGAGCACAGTTTTTTACTGATGTCAATCAGAGATGCCTTCTTATTTTGGGATTTTGTTCTATCTTGCAGGAGTTTCCTCCTTCTGTTGAAAAGTTTATTTATGGCTGGGGTCCACCAGACTGGCTTCCTCGTTTTTGAGGAGTTGGTCTTGGTTTTACTTGGGATGGCTCGGTCCATGCATTCTTGAAGGTGCTCATAGAATGCACTTGTAAAGGATTCTGCCGATGGGTCATCAATTTCCATTTGATTGGGAGCTTTGAAACTTCCCACCTCGGTCTTAAGGAGTGTGAAGTTGGCTTTAGAGAAGTTTTTTACTTTGATTTCCTTGACTTGGGGGGGGGGGTTCAGGATGTGGATGTCCAGTGTGATTAGTTTGTGATCTGATCTTACCAATGATGAGTTTACCTCAGGTGTGGAACATAGGTTCCCCATGTTGGTGATGACCAGGCCCAGTATGTTGTCACCTCTTGTGGGAGTGGTGACCAGCTGTTCAGGGGCGTTTGACTTTATAAACTCAAGGAAGCATTGGGCTAGGGTGTTTGAGCTTGAGTAGTTTTCCCAGTCAATGTTTGGATAGTTGAAGTCACCCAGTAGCATGGTGTTGGGTAGAATTTTCATACTTTCTAATGTTCTCAGGAATGCTGCGTGAGGGTCCTGAGACAAGGTGGGAGATCTGTGGCAAGCTATAAACTGAACAGTCAATTTACCCACTGTCAATTGTACTTAGATGGTCTCAGATTCCACGTGCTGTGCTACTAACCTGGATGTGTGGGTGTTCTTGATGAATATGGACACACCCCCTCCTTTTGTGTTCCGGTCCTGGTTTTGGGACCTAAAGGTATGGTAGAAGTTATGGTCTGGTAGTGATGGGGTGCTCTCTGGAGCCTTGAAATAGGTTTCTGTCACTGCACATACGTCGATTTCTTCCATACTAAGGAGAGCCTTGAGTGCGTGCATTTTGAGGTTTAGACTTTTGGCATTGGGCAGCATTACCCTCAGTTTTTGTTTATTATTGTTGTTTATGGAGGCGGGTTTGTCTTTTGAGCCTTGCCTAAAAAAGGCAGTATTGGGGCAGCAAGAGTCTTGGCCAGTATACGGAAGCCCAGGGGCGACAGGTGCAAGCCGTCTCTGGTGAAACAACGTGGCTTGTTAAGCATGTCGTCCCTGGCTGACAAGTACTGGATCCCCTTTGAATGACACCAGTAGTTTAACCAATTGTTGAAACTGATCATTTTTTCTTCATATGCTGGCATCATTTTGGGTGAGGGCAGGATGCTACTCAGAGTCAGAGTCATAGCAGCCTGGGCTACATGGTAAGAGAGCTCCTCCATGTCTCTTTTCATGTAGTCCAGGGAGGTACATCTCAGGTCATTTATGCCAACATGTACAATGACAGAGTCATATTTGTACTTGTTGTGGAGTGACCTGAGTGCATGTGTTATGTGGCGGATTCTGGCACCCAACAGGCAGCTTACGGTAACCTTCTCCTTGTTCAGTCTAGTGAGTGGGACGTCTGTGTGCCTGATGATAGAATTACCGATTACTAGTGTGTTAGGTGTGTTATTTAGCCTTAGGGGCTGTTTTTGCTTGGCACACTGACATTGTGACGTATGTGTTACCTAGTTTCTGTTGTGGGGTGGGGGTTGCTTGGGCGTATGCTTAGGAGGTCTCTGTTGTTTAGGCAGGTTCTTATTTAGAGCCTCCGAGTATGTTTTAGCGTGTTTCTGAGAGTTGTTTTCTGGTGCAGCTATGGCTGGTCTATGTGAGTCTGGTAATGTGGTGCTAGTGCTACCCTTCTCCTTGTGACTAGTTGATCCAGTCATGGGTTGAGAGAGCTTAGCCTCCAGTTTGGCTGTGTAGCTGCATCTCTCACATATGTTTGTGTTGGTTGGGAGGAGGAGGGGGGTTGTCTGTGTACATGAGGCAATTGTAACATTGCCTCAGGATGCCCGAATTCACCAGCTGGACCAGAGAGCACACCTGAAGCTGTCCCTTGAACACGCCTGAGTAGATGGTTGGGACTGTATTGCTGATTGGATGAGTAAAGAGCCTTATACTTCCTGAGTATAGGGCTGAAGTGCAAGCTGCAAGCTAGTGCTAGTTTTAGTGAGTTTTAGTAATTGCCAGTCTTAAATTGCCTTATTTCTAGTGCTGGGTTGAAGTGTTTCAGGTTTCAAGGGAAAAACTGAAGTGCAGACTTCGTGGAGCCTGGAATAGTTTAACTGCAGCAAAAAAGCTCTGTGCGGTGCGCAAACCCACGCAAAACCACGCTAAGTGGTTTTTATACCAGGAAGATCAAAAAGGATAGAAATTAGTCCAAAATGGCCAATGAGCTACAAGTTGCTGGGCTGGGACCACTCCTACAGGGACATATAGGCTACTCAAAGTTCCCTCTCTAACAGTGAACAAGGAAGCCACCTAATTATCCAAGTATGATATGGGCAACACAGGAACCTTTATCACAGTCCTGGATTCAGGACTTCTAGTGGGAGTGCAGTATGAATAATACAGATGATCCCAGTAAGGAGAGCTCCCAAATGACTTAGGAGCTCTAGTGGAAGTGCCGTATCAATGATACAGACAATCCCATTAAGGAGAGTTCTCAAATTACTTGGGAACTCTCCTTACTGGGATATTCTGTATCATTGATACGGCACTGACACTAGAACTCCTAAGTAATTTGGGAACTCTCCTTATTGGGATTGTCTGTATCACTGATACGGCCTCCCACAAGACGTCCTAAGTAATTTGGGAACTCTCCTTACTGGGATCATCTGTATCATTAACAGTACACTGCCCATTAGAACTCCTAAGTAATTTGGGAACTCTCCTTAGTGAGATCTTCTGTACCATTGATATGGCACTCCCACTAGAACTCCTAAGTAATTTGGGAACTCACCTTACTGGGATCTTCTGTATCAGTGATACTGCACTCCCACTAGAACTTCTAAGTAATATGGGAACTCTCTTTACTGGGATTGTCAGTATCATTGATACGGCACTCCCACTAAACTCCTAAGTAATTTGGGAAATCTGCTTACTGGGATCTTATGCATGATTGATACGGCACTACCACTAGAACTCCTGAGTAATTTAGGACTCTCCTTACTGGGACCATCTGTATCATTGATAGTACACTGCCCATTAGAACTCCTAAGTAATTTGGAAACTGACCTTACTGGGATCTTCAGTACCACTAATACTGCACTCATACTAGAACTCCTAAGTAATTTGGGAACTCTCCTTACTGGGATTATCTGTATTATTGATACCACACTCCCACTAGCAGATTTCCCAAATTACTTAAGAGCAGTAGTGGGAGTGCTGTATCAATGATACAGAAGATCTGAGTACGAAGAATTCCCAAATTACTTAGGAGTTCTATTGGGAGTGCCGTATCAATGATACAGACGATCCCAGTAAGGAGAGTTCCAAAATTACTTAGGAGTTCTAGTTGGAGTGCTGTATCAATGATACAGATGATCCCAGTAAGGAGATTTTCCGAATGACTTAGGAGTTCTAGTGGAAGTGCCATATCAATGATACAGAAGATCCCAGTAAGGAGAGTTCCCAAGTAACTTAGGAGTTCTAGTGGGAGTGCTGTATCAATGATACAGACGATCCCAGTAAGAAGAGTTCCCAAATTACTTAGGAGTTCTAGTGGGAGTGCCGTATCAATGATAGAGATGATCCCAGTAAGGAGAGTTCCCAAATTACTAAGGAGTTTGACTGGGAGTGCAATATCACTGATACAGAAGATACCAGTAAGGAGAGTTTCCAAATTACTTAGGAGGTTTAGTGGGAGTGCCTTATCAAGGATACAGATTATCCCAGTAAGGAGAGATCCCAAATTACTTAGGAGCTCTAGTATGAGTGCACTCTCAATAGTACAGAAGATCCCAGTGAGGAGAGTTCCCAAATTACTTAGGACTTCTAATGGTCAGTCTGCTATCAATTATACAGATGATCCCAGTAAGGAGAGTTACCAAATTAGTTAGGAGTTCTAGTGGGAGTGCAGTATCAATGATACAGAAGATCCCAGTAAGAAGAGTTACCAAAATACTTAGGAGTTCTAGTGGGAGTGCTGTATCAATGAATCAGAAGATCCCAGTATGCAGATTTCCCAAATTACTTATGAGTTCTAGTGTGAGCGCCATATCAATGATACAGAAGATCCCAGTAAGGAAAGTTCCCAAATTAATTAGGAGTTCTAGTGGGAGTGCCGTATCAAAGATACAGATGATCCCAGTAAGGGGAGTTTTCAAATTACTTAGGAGTTCTAGTATGAGTGCAGTATAACTGACACAGACGATCCCAGTACGGAGAGTTCCCAAATTACTTAGGAGTTCTACTGGGAGTGCCGTATCAAAGATACAGATGATCCCAGTAAGGGGAGTTTTCAAATTACTTAGGAGTTCTAGTATGAGTGCAGTATCAATGGCACAGAAGATCCCAGTACGGAGAGTTCCCAAATTACTTAGGAGTTCTAATGGGCAGTCTAATAACAATGAAACAGACAATCCCAGTTAGGAGAGTTCCCAAATTATTTAGGAGTTCTAATGGGCAGTGTACTGTCAATGATACAGATGATCCAAGTAAGGAGAGTTCCCAAATTACTTAGGAGTTCAAGTGGGAGTGCCGTATCTATGAAACAGATGATCCCTGCAAGGAGAGATCCCATATTACTTTGGAGTTCTAGTGGGAGTGCTGTATCAAGGATACAGATGATCCCAGTAAGGAGAGTTCCTAAATTACATAGGAGTTGTAGAGGGAGGGCAGTATCACTGATAAAGAAGATCCCATTAAGGAGAATTCCCAAATTACTTAGGAGTTTTAATGGGCAGTGTACTATCACTGATAAAGAAGAACCCAATAATGAGAGTTCCCAAATTACTTAGGATTTCTAGTGGGAGTGCTTTATCAATGCTACAAAAGATCCCAGTAAGGTGAGATCCCAAATTACTTAGGACTTCTAGTGGGAGTGCAGTATAAATGATACAGAAGATCCCAGTAAGGACAGCTCCTAAATTACTTAAGAGTTTAGTGGAAGTGTGGTATCAATGTGCAGACAATTCCAGTAAGGAGAGTTCCCAAATTACTTAGGAGTTCTAGTGGGACTGCAGTATCACTGAAACAGAAAATTGCAGAAAGTGGAGTTCCCAAATTACTTAACAGTTCTAATGAGCAGTTTACTGTCAACGATACAGATGATCCCAGTAATGAGAGTTCCCAAATTACTTGGGAACTCTCCTTACTGGGATCTTCTGTATCACTGATACGGCACTCCCACTAGAACTCATAAGTAACTTAAGAACACTCCTTATTGGGATCCTCTTTATCATTGATACGGCACTCCCACTAGAACTCCTAAGTAATTTGTGGACTCTCCTTACTGGGCCCTTTTGTATCTGAGAAACGGCACTCTCAAATGAACTCCTAAGTAATTTGGGAACTCTCCTTACTGGGATTGTCTGTATCATTGATACGGCACTCCCACTAGAATTCCTAAGTAATTTATAAACTCCCCTAACTGGGATCATCTGTACCAGTGATACTGCAGTCCCACTAGAACTCCTAAGTAATTTGAGAGCTCTCCTTACTTGGATCGTCTGTACATTGATACTGCACTCCCACTAGAACTCCTAAGTAATTTGGGTACTCTCCTTTCTGGGATCTTCTGTATCATTGATCCTGCACTCCCACTAGACCTCCTAAGCAATTTAGGAACTCCCCTTACTGGGATTGTCTGTATCATTCATACAGCACTCCCACTAGAACTCCTATGTAATTTGGGAAATCCCCTTACTGAGATCATCTGTATCATTGATACGGCACTCCCACTAGAACTCCTAAGTAATTTGGGAACTCTCCTTACTGGGATCTTCTGTATCATTGATACGGCCCTCTCACTAGAACTCCTATGTAATTTGGGAACTCTCTTTACTGGGATCTACTGTATCATTGATACAGCACTCCCACTATAACTCCTAAGTAATTTGGGAACTCTCCTTACTGGGATCATCTGTATCATTGATACGGCACTACAACTAGAACTCCTTAGTAGTTTGGGAGCTCTCCTTACTGGGATTGTCTGTATCATTTATAGTACTCTCCCCATTGGACCTCCTAAGTAATTTGGGAATCTCCTTGCTGGGATCTTTTGTATCATTGATACGGAACTCCCATTAGAACTCCCAAGTAATTTGGGAAATCTCCTTACTGGGATCTTCTGTATCATTGATACGGCACTCCCACTACAACTCTTAAGTAATTTGGGAACTCTGCCTAGTGGGACCTTCTGTATGAGTGATACAGCACCCCCAGTAGAACTCCTACATTATTTGAGAACTTTCTTTACTGGGATCTTCTGTATCAGTGATACAGCACTCCCAGTAGAACTCCTAAGTAATTTGGGAACTCTCCTTACTGGGATCGTCTGTATCATTGATAAGGCACTCCCCACTAGAACTCCTTAGTAATTTGGGAACTCTCCTTACTAGGATTCTCTTATCATTCATACAGCACTCTCAATAGAACTTCAAAGTAATTTAGGAACTCTGCTTACTGGGATCTTCTGTATTATTGATACGGCACTCCCACTAGAACTCCTGACTAATTTGAAAAATCTCCTTACTGGGATCTTATGCATGATTGATACGGCACTACCACTAGAATTCCTGAGTAATTTGGGACTCCCCTTACTGGGACCATCTGTGTCATTGATAGTACACTGCCCATTAGAACTCCTAAGTAATTTCGGAACTCACCTTACTTTGATCTTCAGTACCACTGATACTGCACTCATACTAGAACTCCTAAGTAATTTGGGAACTCTCCTTACTGGGATTGTCTGTATTATTGATAACCCCTCCCACTAGCAGATTTCCCAAATTACTGTAGTGGGAGTGCTGTATCAGTGATACAGAAGATCTGAGTAAGAAGAGTTCCCAAATTATTTAGGAGTTCTAGTGGGAGTACCGTATCAATGATACAGACGATCCCAGTAAGGAAAGTTCTGAAATTACTTAGGAGTTCAAGTTGGAGTGCTGTATCAATGATACAGATGATCCCATTAAGGAAAGTTCCCTAATTACTTTGGAGTTTGAGGGGGAGTGCAATATCAATGATACAAAAGATCCCATTAAGTAGAGTTCCCAAATTACTTAGGAGTTCTAGTGGGAGTGCAGTATCACTGATAAAGAAGATCCCAGTAAGGAGAGTTCCCGAATGACTTAGGAGTTCTAGTGGGAGTGCCATATCAATGATACAGAAGATCCCAGTAAGGAGAGTTCCCAAGTAACTTAGGAGTTCTAGTGGGAGTGTTGTATCAATGATACAGACAATCCCAGTAAGAAGAGTTCCCAAATTACTTAATAATTCTAGTGGGAGCGCAGTATCACTGATACAGAAGATCCCAGTAAAAAGAGTTCCCAAATTACTTAAGAGTTTTAGTGGGAGTGCCGTATCAAGGATACAGATGATCCCAGTAAGGACAGTTCCCAAATTACTTAGGAGTTCTAGAATGAGTGCAGTATCGATGGTACAGAAGATCCCAGTAAGGAGAGTTCCCAAATTACTTAGGAGTTCTAATGGTCAGTGTATTATCAATGATACAGATGATTCCAGTAAGGAGCGTTCTCAAATTACTTAGGAGTTCTAGTGGGAGTGCAGAATCAATGATACAAAGGATCTCACTAAGGAGAGTTCACAAATTACTTAGGAGTTCTACTGGGAGCGCAGTATCACTGATGCAGAAGATCCCAGTAAGGAAAGTTACCAAAATACTTAGGAGTTCTAGTGGGAGTGCCGTATCAATGAATCAGAAGATCTCAGTATGCAGATTTCCCAAATTACTAAGGAGTTCTAGTGGTAGTGACGTATCAATGATACAGACGATCCCAGTTAGGAGAGTTCCCAAATTACTTATGAGTTCTAGTGTGAGTGCCATATCAATGACACAGAAGATCCCAGTAAAGTTCCCAAATTACTTAGGAGTTCTAGTGGGAGTGCAATATAACTGACACAGAAGATTCCAGTATGGAGAGATCCCAAATTACTTAGCAGTTCTACTGGGAGTGCCTTATCAATGATACAGATGATTCCAGTAAGGAGAGTTCTCAAATTACTTAGGAGTTCTAGTATGAGTGCTGTATCAATGGTACAGAAGATCCCAGTACGGAGAGTTCCCAAATTACTTTGGAGTTCTAATGGGCAGTCTACTAACAATGATACAGACCATCCCAGTAAGGAGAGTTCCCAAATTATTTAGGAGTTCTAATGGGCAGTGTACTATCAATAATACAGACAATCCAAGTAAGGAGAGTTCCCAAATTACTTAGGAGTTCAAGTGGGAGTGCCGTATCTATGATACAGATGATCCCAGTAAGGAGAGTTCCCATATTACTTTGGAGTTTTAGTGGGAGTGCTGTATCAAAGATACAGATGATTCCAGTAAGGAGAGTTTCTAAATTACTTAGGAGTTCTAGTGAGAGGGCAGTCTCACTAATACAGAAGATCCCAGTAAGGAGAGTTCCCAAACTATTTAGGAGTTTTAATGGGCATGTACTGTCACTGATAAAGAAGACCCCAGTAATGACAGATCCCAAATTACGTAGGAGTTCTAGTGGGAGTGATTTATCAATGCTACAAAAGATCCCAGTAAGGAGAGTTCCCAAATTACTTAGGACTTCTAGTGGGAGTGCAGCATAAATGATACAGAAGATCCCAGTAATGACAGCTCCTAAATTACTTAGGAGTTTATTGGAAGTGCGGTATCAATGTACAGATGATCGCAGTAAGGAGTGTTCCGAAATTACTTAGGAGTTCTAGTGGGATTGCAGTATCACTGAAACAGACGATCGCAGAAAGGGGAGTTCCCAAATTACTTAGGAGTTCTAATGGGCACTTTACTGTCAACGATACAGACAATCCCAGTAATGAAAGTTCCCAAATTACTTGGGAACTCTCCTTTCTGGGATCTTCTGTATCATTGATACGGCACTCCCACAAGAACTCGTAAGTAATTTGGGAACTCTCCTTTCTGGGATCTTCTGTATCATTGATACCGCACTCCCACTAGAACTCCTAATTAATTTGGGAACTCTCCTTACAGGGCCCTTTTGGGTCCGAGATATGGCACTTTCACAAGAACTCCTAAGTAATTTGGGAACTCTCCTTACTGGGATCTTCTGTATCATTGATACAGCACTCCCACTAGAACTCCTACGGAATTTGGGAACTCTCCTTACTGGAATCAACTGTATCATAGATGTGGCACTCCCACTAGAACTCATAAGTATTTTGGAAACTCTCCTTACTGGGATCTTCTGCATCATTGATATGACACTACCACTAGAACTCCTAAGTAATTTGGGAACTCTCCTTAGTGGGATACTCTGTATCATTGATAGGGCACTCCCACTGGAACTCCTAAGTAATTTTGGAACTGTCCTTACTGGGATTGTCTGTATCATAAATACAGCACTCCCACTAGAACTCCTAAGTAATTTATGAACTCCCCTTACTGGGATCTTCTGTATCAGTGATACTGCAGTCCCACTAGAACTCCCAAGTAATTTGGGAGCTCTACTTACTGGGATTGTCTGTACATTGATACTGCACTCCCACTAGAATTCCTAAGTAATTTGGGAACTCTCCTTACTGGGATCTTCTGTATCATTGATACGGCACACCCACTAGAACTCCTAAGTAATTTGGCAACTCCCCTTACTGGGATCATCTGTATCATTGATACGGCATTCCCACTAGCACTCATAAGTAATTTGGGAACTCTCCTTACTGAGATCTTCTGTATCATTGATACGGCACTCTCACTAGAACTCCTAAGCAATTTGGGAACTCGCTTTACTGGGATCTACTGTATCACTGATATGGCACTCCCACTAGAACTCCTAAGTAATATGGTAACTCTCCTTACTGGGATCATCTGTATCATTGACACAGCACTCCCGCTAGAACTCCTTAGTAGTTTGGGAACTCTCCTTACTGGGATCATCTGTTTCATTTTTAGTGCTCTCCCCAATGGACATCCTAAGTAATTTGAGAATCTCCTTGCTAGGATCTTCTGTATCATTGACACAGAACTCCCATTAGAACTCCTAAGTAATTTAGGAAATCTCCTTACTGGGATCTTCTGTATCATTGATACGGCACTCCCACTAGAACTCATAAGTAATTTGGGAACTCTACTTACTGGGATCATCTGTATCATTGATAGGGCACTCCCACTAGAACTCCTAAGTAATTTGGGAACTCTGCTTAGTGGAAACTTCTGTATGAGTGATACAGCACTTCCAGTAGAAGTCCTACGTTATTTGGGAACTCTTTTTACTGGGATGTTCTGTATCAGTGATACGGCACTCCCACTATAACTCCTAAGTTATTTTCGAACTCTCATTACTAGGATCGTCTTATCATTCATACTGCACTCTGAATAGAACTTCAAAGTAATTTAGGAACTCTGCTTACTGGGATCTTCTGTATTATTGATACGGCACTCCCACTATAACTCCTAAGTAATTTGAGAAATCTCCTTACTGGGATCTTCTGTATCATTGATATGGCAATCCCACTAGAACTCTTAAGTAATTTGGGAACTCTCTTTACTGGGATCTTCTGTATCATTGATACGACACTCCCACTAGAACTCCTAAGTAATTTGGGACCTCTCTTTACTGGGGTCTTCTGTATCAGTGATACTGCACTCCCACTAGAACCCCTAAGTAGTTTGTGTACTCTCATTACTGGGATCTTCTGTATCATTAGTACGGCACTCCCACTAGAACTCCTAAGTAATTTGGGAAGTCTCCTTACTGGAATCATCTGTATCACGGATACGGCACTCCCACTAGAACTCCTAAGTAATTTGGGAACTCTGCTTACTGGGATCTTTGTATAACTGATACGGCACTTGCACTAGAACTCCTATGTAATTTGGGAGCTCTCATTACCGGGATCTTCTGCATCATTGATACAGCACTCCCACTAGAATTCCTAAGTAATTTGGGAACTCTCCTTACTGACATCGTCTGTATCATTGATAAGGCACTCCCACTAAAACTCCTAAGTCATTTGGGAACTTTCCTTACTAGGATCATCTGTACCATTCATACGGCACTCCCAATATAACTTCAAAGTAATTTAGGAACTCTGCTTACTGGGATCTTCTGTATTATTGGTATGGCACTCCCACTAGAACTCCTAAGTAATTTGAGAAATCTCCTTACTAGGATCTTCTGTATCATTGATACGGCACCCCCACTAGAACTCCTAAGTCATTTGGGAACTTTCCTTACTGTGATCTTCTGTATCAGTGATACTGCACTCCCACTAGAACTCCTTAGTAATTTGTGAACTCTCATTACTGGGATCTTCTGTATCACTGATACGGCACTCCCACTAGAACTCCTAAGTAATTTGGGTACTCTCCTTACTGGGATCATCTATGTCATTGATATTGTATTCCCACTAGAACTCCTAAGTAATTTGGCAACTCCCCTTACTGGGATCATCTGTATCATTGATACGGCACTCCCACTAGCACTCATGAGTAATTTGGGAACTCTCCTTACTGTGATTTTCTGTATCATTCATATGGCACTCTCCCTAGAACTCCTAAGTAATTTGGGAACTCGCTTTACTGGGATCTACTGTATCACTGATACAGCACTCCCACTAGAATTACTAAGTAATTTGGGAAATCTCCTTACTGGGATCATCTGTATCATTGCCACGGCACTCCCACTAGAACTCCTTAGTAGTTTGGGAACTCTCCTTACTGGGATCATCTGTTTCATTTATAGTGCTCTCCCCAATGGACCTCCTAAGTAATTTGGGAATCTCCTTGCTAGGATCTTCTGTATCATTGACACGGAACTCGCATTAAACCTCCTAAGTAATTTGGGAAATCTCCTTACTGGGATTGTCTGTATCATTGATAGTACATGGCCCATTAGAACTCCTAAGTAATTTTGGAACTCTCCTTACTGGGATTGTAGCTATCATTGATAGTGAACTGCCCATTAGAACTCCTACATGATTTTGGAACACTCCTTACTGGGATCTTCTGTATCAGTGATACTGCACCCCTACTAGAACTCCTTAGTAATTTGTGAACTCTCATTACTGGGATCTTCTGTATCATTGATACAGCACTCCCTCTAGAACTCCTAAGTAATTTGGGAACTCTCCTTACTGGGATCTTTTGTATCATTGATACGGTACTCCCACTAGAACTCATAAGTTATTTGGGAAGTCTTATTGATAGTACATGGCCCATTAGAACTCCTAAGTAATTTTGGAACTCTCCTTACCGGGATTGTAGCTATCATTGATAGTGAACTGCCCATTAGAACTCCTACATAATTTTGGAACTCTCCTTACTGGGATCTTCTGCACCACTGATACGGCACTCCCACTAAAACTCCTAAGTAATTTGGGAACTCTCCTTTCTGGGATCTTCAGTATCATTGATACGGTACTCCCACTAGAACTCCTAAGTTATTTGGGAAGTCTCCTTACTGGGATTGTCTGTATCATTGATAGTACATGTCCCATTAGAACTCTTAAGTAATTTTGGAACTCTCCTTACTGGGATTGTAGCTATCATTGATAGTGAACTGCCCATTAGAACTCCTACATGATTTTGGAACACTCCTTACTGGGATCCTCTGTATCATTGATACGGCACTCCCACTAGAACTCCTAAGCAATTTGGGAACTCTCCTTACTGGGATCTTCTGTATCATTGATACGTCACTCCCACTAGAACTCCTATTCAATTTGGGAACTCTCCTTACTGGAAAACACTGTATCATAGATACGCACTCCCACTAGAACTCATAAGTAATTTGGGAACTCCCTTACTGGGATCTTCTGTATCATTGATATTACACTACCACTAGAACTCCTAAGTAATTTGGGAACTCTCCTTAGTGGGTACTCTGTATCATTGATAGGCACTCCCACGGGAACTCCTAAGTAATTTTGGAACTCTCCTTACTGGGATCTTCTGTATCAGTAATACTGCAGTCCCACTAGAACTCCCAAGTAATTTGGGAGCTCAACTTACTGGGATTGTCTGTACATTGATACTGCACTCCGACTAGAACTTCTAAGTAATTTGGGAACTCTCCTTACTGGGATCTTCTGTATCATTGATACGGCAATCCCACTAGAACTCCTAATAAATTTGGGAACTCTCCTTACCGGGATCTTTTCTATCATTGATACGGCACTCTCACTAGAACTCTTAAGTAATTTGGGAACTCACTTTACTGGGATCTACTGTATCATTGATACGGCACTCCCACTAGAACTCCTAAGTAATTTGGGAACTCTCCTTACTGGGATCATCTGTATCATAAACACGGCACTCCCACTAGGAATCCATAGTAGTTTGGGAACTCTCCATACTGGGATTATCTGTATCATTTATAGAATTCTCCCCAATGGACATCCTAAGTAATTTGGGAATCTCCTTGCCGGCATCATCTGTATCATTGATACAGAACTCCCATTATAACTCCTAAGTAATTTGGGAAATCTCCTTACTGGGATCTTCTGTATCATTGATACGGCACTCCCACTAGAACTCCTAAGTAATTTGGGAACTCTACTTACTGGGATCATCTGTATCATTGATACGGCACTCCCACTAGAACTCCTAAGTAATTTGGGAACTCTGCTTAGTGGGAACTTCTGTATGAGTGATACGGCACTCCCAGTAGAAGTCCTATGTTATTTGGGAACGGTCTTTACTGGGATGTTCTGTATCAGTGATACGGCACTCCCACTAGAACTCCTAAGTAATTTGGGAACTCTCCTTACTAGGATCATCTGTATCTTTCATACAGCACTCCCAATAGAACTTCAAAGTAATTTAGGAACTTTGCTAACTGGGATCTTCTGTATTATTGATATGGCACTCCCACTAGAACTCCTAAGTAATTTGAGAAATCTCCTTACTGGGATCTTCTGTATCATTGATACGGCATTCGCACTAGAACTTGCAAGTAATTTTGGAACTCTCTTTACTGGGATCTTCTGTATCATTGATACTGCACTCCCACTAGAACTTCAAAGTAATTTAGGAAGTTTGCTTACTGGGATCTTCTATATTATTGATATGGCACTCCCACTAAAACTCCTAAGTAATTTGGGAACTTTCCTTACTGTGATCTTCTGTATCAGTGATACTGCACTCCCACTAAAACTCCTTAGTAATTTGTGAACTGTCATTACTGGGATCTTCTGTATCACTGATACGGCACTCCCACTAGAACTCCTAAGTAATTTGGGAACTCTCCTTACTGGGATCGTCTATATCATTGATATTTTATTCCCACTAGAACTCCTGAGTAATTTGGGATCTGTCCTTACTGGGATCATCTGTATCATTGATATGGCATTCCCACTATAACTCATAAGTAATTAAGGAACTCTGCTAACTGGTATCTTTGTATAACTGATACGGCACTCCCACTAGAACTCCTATGTAATTTGGGAACTCTCCTTACCGGGATCTTCTGCATCATTGATGCAGCTCTCCCACTAGAACTCCTAAGTAATTTGGGAACTCTCTTTACTGGGATCTTTTGTATCATTGATACGGTACTCCCACTAGAACTCCTAAGTTATTTGGGAAGTTTCCTTACTGGGATTGTCTGTATCATTGATAGTACAAGGCCCATTAGAACTCTTAAGTAATTTAGGAACTCTCCTTACTAGGATTATAGCTATCATTGATAGTGAACTGCCCATTAGAACTCCTACATAATTTTGGAACTCTCCTTACTTGGATCTTCTGCACCACTGATACGGCACTCCCACTAGAACTCCTAAGTAATTTGGAAACTCTCCTTTCTGGGATCTTCTGTATCATTGATATGGTACTCCCACTAGAACTCCTAAGTAATTTTGGAACTCTCCTTACTGGGATGGTATCTATCATTGATAGTGAACTGCCCATTAGAACTCCTACATAATTTTGGAACACTCCTTACTGGGATCCTCTGTATCATTGATATGACACTCCCACTAGAACTCCTAAGCAATTTGGGAACTCTCCTTACTGGGATCTTCTGTATCATTAATACGGCACTCCCACTAGAACTCCTACACAATTTGGGAACTCTCCTTACTGGAATCAACTGTATAATAGATACGGCACTCCCACTAGAACTCATAAGTAATTTGGGAACTCTCCTTACTGGGATATTCTGTATCATTGATATGACACTACCACTAAAACTCCTAAGTAATTTGGGAACTCTCCTTAGTGGGTACTCTGTATCATTGATAGGGCACTCCCACTGGAACTCCTAAGTAATTTTGGAACTCCCCTTACTGGGATCTTCAGTATCAGTGATACTGCAGTCCCACTAGATATCCCAAGTAATTTGGGAGCTCTACTTACTGGGATTGTCTGTACATTGATACTGCACTCTGACTAGAACTCCTTAGTAATTTGGGACCTCTCCTTACTGGGATCTTCTGTATCATTGATACGGCAATCCCACTAGAACTCCTAAGTAATTTGGTAACTCTCCTTACCGGGATCTTTTTTATCATTGATACGGCACTCTCACTAGAACTCCTAAGTAATTTGGGAACTCGCTTTACTGGGATCTACTGTATCATTGATACGGCACTCCCACTAGAACCCCTATGTAATTTGGGAACTCTCCTTACTGGCATCATCTGTATCATTCACACGGCACTCCTACTAGAACTCTTTAGTAGTTTGGGAACTCTCCATACTGGGATTATCTGTATCATTTATAGTATTCTCCCCAATGGACATCCTAAGTAATTTGGGAATCTCCTTGCTGGGATCATCTGTATAATTGATATAGAACTCCCATTAGAACTCCTAACTGATTTGGGAAATCTCCTTACTGGGATCTTCAGTATCATTGATACGGCACTTCCACTAGAACTACTAAGTAATTTGGGAACTCTACTTACTGGGATCATCTATATCATTGATACGGCACTCCCACTAGTACTCCTAAGTAATTTGGGAACTCTGCTTAGTGGGACCTTCTGTATGAGTGATACGGCACTCCCAGTAGAAGTCCTATGTTATTTGGGAACGATCTTTACTGGGATGTTCTGTATCAGTGATACTGCACTCGCACTAGAACTCCTAAGTAATTTGGCAACTCTCCTTACTAGGATCGTCTGTATCATTCATACAGCACTCCCAATAGAACTTCAAAGTAATTTAGGAACTCTGCTTACTGTGATCTTCTGTAGTATTGATACGGCACTCCCACTAGAACTCCTAAGTAATTTGAGAAATATCCTTACTGGGATCTTCTGTATCATTGATATGGCACTCCCACTAGAACTCTTAAGTAATTTGTGAAATCTCTTTACTGGGATCTTCTGTATCATTGATACTGCACTCCCACTAGAACTTCAAAGTAATTTAGGAAGTTTGCTTGCTGGGATCTTCTGTATTATTGATATGGCACTCCCACTAGAACTCCTAAGTAATTTGGGAACTTTCCTTACTGTGATCTTCTGTATCAGTGATACTGCACTCCCACTAGAACTCCTTAGTAATTTGTGAACTCTCATTACTGGGATCTTCTGTATCATTGATACAGCACTCCCTCTAGAACTCCTAAGTAATTTGGGAACTCTCCTTACTGGGATCTTTTGTATCATTGATACGGTACTCCCACTAGAACTCATAAGTTATTTGGGAAGTCTTATTGATAGTACATGGCCCATTAGAACTCCTAAGTAATTTTGGAACTCTCCTTACCGGGATTGTAGCTATCATTGATAGTGAACTGCCCATTAGAACTCCTACATAATTTTGGAACTCTCCTTACTGGGATCTTCTGCACCACTGATACGGCACTCCCACTAGAACTCCTAAGTAATTTGGGAACTCTCCTTTCTGGGATCTTCTGTATCATTGATACGGTACTCCCACTAGAACTCCTAAGTTATTTGGGAAGTCTCCTTACTGGGATTGTCTGTATCATTGATAGTACATGTCCCATTAGAACTCTTAAGTAATTTTGGAACTCTCCTTACTGGGATTGTAGCTATCATTGATAGTGAACTGCCCATTAGAACTCCTACATGATTTTGGAACACTCCTTACTGGGATCCTCTGTATCATTGATACGGCACTCCCACTAGAACTCCTAAGCAATTTGGGAACTCTCCTTACTGGGATCTTCTGTATCATTGATACGTCACTCCCACTAGAACTCCTATTCAATTTGGGAACTCTCCTTACTGGAAAAACACTGTATCATAGATACGGCACTCCCACTAGAACTCATAAGTAATTTGGGAACTCCCCTTACTGGGATCTTCTGTATCATTGATATTACACTACCACTAGAACTCCTAAGTAATTTGGGAACTCTCCTTAGTGGGTACTCTGTATCATTGATAGGGCACTCCCACGGGAACTCCTAAGTAATTTTGGAACTCTCCTTACTGGGATCTTCAGTATCAGTAATACTGCAGTCCCACTAGAACTCCCAAGTAATTTGGGAGCTCAACTTACTGGGATTGTCTGTACATTGATACTGCACTCCGACTAGAACTTCTAAGTAATTTGGGAACTCTCCTTACTGGGATCTTCTGTATCATTGATACGGCAATCCCACTAGAACTCCTAATAAATTTGGGAACTCTCCTTACCGGGATCTTTTCTATCATTGATACGGCACTCTCACTAGAACTCTTAAGTAATTTGGGAACTCGCTTTACTGGGATCTACTGTATCATTGATACGGCACTCCCACTAGAACTCCTAAGTAATTTGGGAACTCTCCTTACTGGGATCATCTGTATCATTGACACGGCACTCCCACTAGGACTCCATAGTAGTTTGGGAACTCTCCATACTGGGATTATCTGTATCATTTATAGAATTCTCCCCAATGGACATCCTAAGTAATTTGGGAATCTCCTTGCCGGCATCATCTGTATCATTGATACAGAACTCCCATTATAACTCCTAAGTAATTTGGGAAATCTCCTTACTGGGATCTTCTGTATCATTGATACGGCACTCCCACTAGAACTCCTAAGTAATTTGGGAACTCTACTTACTGGGATCATCTGTATCATTGATACAGCACTCCCACTAGAACTCCTAAGTAATTTGGGAACTCTGCTTAGTGGGAACTTCTGTATGAGTGATACGGCACTCCCAGTAGAAGTCCTATGTTATTTGGGAACGGTCTTTACTGGGATGTTCTGTATCAGTGATACGGCACTCCCACTAGAACTCCTAAGTAATTTGGGAACTCTCCTTACTAGGATCATCTGTATCTTTCATACAGCACTCCCAATAGAACTTCAAAGTAATTTAGGAACTTTGCTAACTGGGATCTTCTGTATTATTGATATGGCACTCCCACTAGAACTCCTAAGTAATTTGAGAAATCTCCTTACTGGGATCTTCTGTATCATTGATACGGCATTCCCACTAGAACTTGCAAGTAATTTGGGAACTCTCTTTACTGGGATCTTCTGTATCATTGATACTGCACTCCCACTAGAACTTCAAAGTAATTTAGGAAGTTTGCTTACTGGGATCTTCTATATTATTGATATGGCACTCCCACTAGAACTCCTAAGTAATTTGGGAACTTTCCTTACTGTGATCTTCTGTATCAGTGATACTGCACTCCCACTAAAACTCCTTAGTAATTTGTGAACTCTCATTACTGGGATCTTCTGTATCACTGATACGGCACTCCCACTAGAACTCCTAAGTAATTTGGGAACTCTCCTTACTGGGATCGTCTATATCATTGATATTGTATTCCCACTAGAACTCCTGAGTAATTTGGGAACTGTCCTTACTGGGATCATCTGTATCATTGATATGGCATTCCCACTATAACTCATAAGTAATTAAGGAACTCTGCTAACTGGTATCTTTGTATAACTGATACGGCACTCCCACTAGAACTCCTATGTAATTTGGGAACTCTCCTTACTGGGATCTTCTGCATCATTGATGCAGCACTCCCACTAGAACTCCTAAGTAATTTGGGAACTCTCTTTACTGGGATCTTTTGTATCATTGATACGGTACTCCCACTAGAACTCCTAAGTTATTTGGGAAGTTTCCTTACTGGGATTGTCTGTATCATTGATAGTACATGGCCCATTAGAACTCTTAAGTAATTTAGGAACTCTCCTTACTAGGATTATAGCTATCATTGATAGTGAACTGCCCATTAGAACTCCTACATAATTTTGGAACTCTCCTTACTTGGATCTTCTGCACCACTGATACGGCACTCCCACTAGAACTCCTAAGTAATTTGGAAACTCTCCTTTCTGGGATCTTCTGTATCATTGATATGGTACTCCCACTAGAACTCCTAAGTAATTTTGGAACTCTCCTTACTGGATGGTATCTATCATTGATAGTGAAATGCCCATTAGAACTCCTACATAATTTTGGAACACTCCTTACTGGGATCCTCTGTATCATTGATATGACACTCCCACTAGAACTCCTAAGCAATTTGGGAACTCTCCTTACTGGGATCTTCTGTATCATTGATACGGCACTCCCACTAGAACTCCTACACAATTTGGGAACTCTCCTTACTGGAATCAACTGTATAATAGATACGGCACTCCCACTAGAACTCATAAGTAATTTGGGAACTCTCCTTACTGGGATATTCTGTATCATTGATATGACACTACCACTAAAACTCCTAAGTAATTTGGGAACTCTCCTTAGTGGGTACTCTGTATCATTGATAGGGCACTCCCACTGGAACTCCTAAGTAATTTTGGAACTCCCCTTACTGGGATCTTCAGTATCAGTGATACTGCAGTCCCACTAGATATCCCAAGTAATTTGGGAGCTCTACTTACTGGGATCTTCTGTATCATTGATACGGCAATCCCACTAGAACTCCTAAGTAATTTGGTAACTCTCCTTACCGGGATCTTTTGTATCATTGATACGGCACTCTCACTAGAACTCCTAAGTATTTTGGGAACTCGCTTTACTGGGATCTACTGTATCATTGATACGGCACTCCCACTAGAACCCCTATGTAATTTGGGAACTCTCCTTACTGGGATCATCTGTATCATTCACACGGCACTCCTACTAGAACTCCTTAGTAGTTTGGGAACTCTCCATACTGGGATTATCTGTATCATTTATAGTATTCTCCCCAATGGACATCCTAAGTAATTTGGGAATCTCCTTGCTGGGATCATCTGTATAATTGATATAGAACTCCCATTAGAACTCCTAACTGATTTGGGAAATCTCCTTACTGGGATCTTCAGTATCATTGATACGGCACTCCCACTAGAACTCCTAAGTAATTTGGGAACTCTACTTACTGGGATCATCTGTATCATTGATACGGCACTCCCACTAGTACTCCTAAGTAATTTGGGAACTCTGCTTAGTGGGACCTTCTGTATGAGTGATACGGCACTCCCAGTAGAAGTCCTATGTTATTTGGGAACGCTCTTTACTGGGATGTTCTGTATCAGTGATACTGCACTCGCACTAGAACTCCTAACTAATTTGGCAACTCTCCTTACTAGGATCGTCTGTATCATTCATACAGCACTCCCAATAGAACTTCAAAGTAATTTAGGAACTCTGCTTACTGTGATCTTCTGTAGTATTGATACGGCACTCCCACTAGAACTCCTAAGTAATTTGAGAAATATCCTTACTGGGATCTTCTGTATCATTGATATGGCACTCCCACTAGAACTCTTAAGTAATTTGTGAAATCTCTTTACTGGGATCTTCTGTATCATTGATACTGCACTCCCACTAGAACTTCAAAGTAATTTAGGAAGTTTGCTTACTGGGATCGTCTGTATTATTGATATGGCACTCCCACTAGAACTCCTAAGTAATTTGGGAACTTTCCTTACTGTGATCTTCTGTATCAGTGATACTGCACTCCCACTAGAACTCCTTAGTAATTTGTGAACTCTCATTACTGGGATCTTCTGTATCACTGATACGGCACTCCCACTAGAACTCCTAAGTAATTTGGGAACTCTCCTTACTGGGATCGTCTATATCATTGATATTGTATTCCCACTAGAACTCCTGAGTAATTTGGGATCTGTCCTTACTGGGATCATCTGTATCAATGATATGGCATTCCCACTATAACTCATAAGTAATTACGGAACTCTGCTAACTGGTATCTTTGTATAACTGATACGGCACTCCCACTAGAACTCCTATGTAATTTGGGAACTCTCCTTACCGGGATCTTCTGCATCATTGATGCAGCACTCCCACTAGAACTCCTAAGTAATTTGGGAACTCTCTTTACTGGGATCTTTTGTATCATTGATACGGTACTCCCACTAGAACTCCTAAGTTATTTGGGAAGTTTCCTTACTGGGATTGTCTGTGATAGTACATGGCCCATTAGAACTCTTAAGTAATTTAGGAACTCTCCTTACTAGGATTGTAGCTATCATTGATAGTGAACTGCCCATTAGAACTCCTACATAATTTTGGAACTCTCCTTACTTGGATCTTCTGCACCACTGATACGGCACTCCCACTAGAACTCCTAAGTAATTTTGGAACTCTCCTTACTGGGATGGTATCTATCATTGATAGTGAACTGCCCATTAGAACTCCTACATAATTTTGGAACACTCCTTACTGGGATCCTCTGTATCATTGATACGACACTCCCACTAGAACTCCTAAGCAATTTGGGAACTCTCCTTACTGGGATCTTCTGTATCATTGATACGGCACTCCCACTAGAACTCTTAAGTAATTTGGGAACTTTCCTTACTGGGATCTTCGGTATCATTGATACAGCACTCCCACTAGAACTCCTAAGTAATTTTCAACTCTCCTTACTGGGATCTTTT
Source organism: Protopterus annectens (assembly GCF_019279795.1). Classification (NCBI taxonomy): domain Eukaryota; kingdom Metazoa; phylum Chordata; order Ceratodontiformes; family Protopteridae; genus Protopterus; species Protopterus annectens. The sequence continues at coordinate 1,025,147,293 of NC_056726.1, read as the reverse complement.
GTATGATCTATACGGCACTCCCATTAGAACTCCCAAGTAATTTGGGAACTCTCCTTACTTGAATCATCTGTATCATTGATACGGCACTCCCACTAGATCTCCTAAGTAATTTGGAAACTCTCTTAAATGGGATCTTCTGTATCATTGATACAGCACTACCACTAAAATGTCTAAGTAATTTGGGAACTGTCCTTACTGGCATCATCTGTATCATTGATACGGCACTCCCACTAGAACTCCTCATTAGTTTGGGAACTCTCCTTACTGGTATCTTCTGTATCATTTATATGGCACTCCCACTAGAACTCCTAAGTAATTTGGGAACTCTCCTTACTGGGATCTTCCGTATCATTAATACGGCACTCCCACTAGAACTCCTAAGTAATTTGGGAACTCTCCTTACTGGGATCTTCTGTATCATTGATACGACACTCCAACTAGAAATCCTAAGTAGTTTGGGAACTCTACTTACTGGTATCATTTGCATCATTTATAGTACATGTCCCATTAGAACTCCTAAGTACTTTGGGAAATATCCTTACTGGGATCATTTGCATCATTGATACTGCACTCCCACTAGAACTCATAAGTAATGTGGGAACTTTCCTTACCGGGATCTTCTCTATCATTGATAAGGCCCACCCACTAGAACTCCTAAGTAATTTGGGAAATCTGCTTACTGGGATCATTTGCATCATTGATACAGCACTCCCACTAGAACTCCTGAATAATTTTGGACTCTCCTTACTAGGACCGTCTGTATCATTGATAATACACTGCCCATTAGAACTCCTAAGTAATTTGGGAACTCTCCTTACTGGTCTGCACTCACACTAGCCCTCCTAAGTAATTTGGGAACTCTCCTTATTGGATTTGTCTGTATTATTGATACTATACTCCCACTGGAACTCCTAAGTAATTTGTGAACTCTCCTTACTGGGATCTTCTGTATCATTGATACAGCACTTCAACTAGATCTTCTAAGTAATTTGGGAATTCTCCTTACTGGGATCTTTTGTATCATTGATATCACACTCCCAATATACCTCTAAAGTAATTTGGGAATGCTCCTTACTGGGATTTCTGTATCCAGTGTACGGCACTCCCACTAGAACTCCTAAGTAATTTGGGAACTCTCATTACTGGGATCTTTTGTATCATTGATACAACATTACCACTAGAACTCCTAAGTAATTTGGGAAACCTCCTTACTGGGATCTCCTGTATCAGTGATACGGAACTCCCACTAGAACTCCAAAGTAAAAGGGAACTCTCCTTTCTGGGATCATCTGTATCATTTATACGGCACTCCCATTAGAAATCGTAAGTAATTTGGAAACTCTCATTACTGGGATAATCTGTGTCATTGATAGTACACTGCCTATTAGAACTAATAAGTAATTTGGGAACTCTCCTTACTGGCATCTTCTGTATGATTGATACGGCACTCCCATTAGTACTTCAAAGTAATTTGGGATATCTCCTTACTGAGATCTTCTGTATCATTGATATGGCACTCCCACTAGAACTCTTAAGAAATTTGGGAAGTCTGCTTACTGGGATCTTCTGTATCAGTGATACGGCAATCCCACTAGAAATCCTCAGTAATTTGGGAACTCTATTTACTGGGATCTTCTGTATCAGTGATACTTTGCTCCCACTAGAACTCCTAAGTAATTTGGGAACTCTCCTTACTGCGATTGTCTGTATCATTGATGCAGCACTCCCACTAGAACTCCTAAGTAATTTGGGAACTCTTCTTACTGGGATCATCTGTATCATTGATAGGGCACTCCCACTAGAACCCCTAAGTAATTTGGGAATTCTCCTTATTGGGATCTTATGTATCATTGATACGGCACTCCCACTTCAACTCCTAAGTAATTTGGGAACTCTCCTTACTGGCATCTTCTGTATCATTGATACGGCACTTCTACTAGAACTCCTAAGTAATTTGGGAAGTCTCCTTACAGGGATCGTCTGTATCATTGATAGTACACTACCCATTAATAACTCCTGCATAATTTGGGAACTCTCCAAACTGGGATCTTCTATATCAGTGATACTGCACTCCCACTAGACCTCCTAAGTAATATGGGAACTTTCCTTACTGGGATCTTCTGTATCATTGATACTGTACTCCCACTAGAACTCCTAAGTAGTTTGGGAAATCTGCTTACTGGGATCTTCTGCATCATTGATGCGGCACTCCCACTAGAACTCCTGAGTAATTTGGGACTCTCCTTACTGGGACCATCTGTATCATTGATAGTACACTGCCCATTAGAACTCCTAAGTAATTTGGGAACTCTCCTTACTGGGATCTTCTGTACCATTCATACTGCACTCACACTAGCACTCCTAAGTAATTTGGGAACTCTCCTTACTGGGATTGTCTGTATTATACACACGGCACTCCCACTGTAACTCCTAAGTAATTTTGGAACTCTCCTTACTGAGATCTTCTCTATCATTGATATGACACTCCCACTAAAACTCCTAAGTAATTTGGGAAATCTCCTTATTGCAATCTTCTGTATCATTGATACGGCACTCCCACTAGAACTCCTAAGTCATTTGGGTTCTCTCCTTACTGGGATCTTCTGTATCATTGATACGGAACTACCACTAGAACTCCTAAGCCTAAGTAATTTGAGAACTCTCACTACTGGGATCTTCTGTATCATTGATATGGCACTCTCACTAGAACTCCTAAGCAATTCGGGAATTCTCCTTACGGGGATCTTCTGTATCATTGATACGGCACTCCCACTAGAACTCCAAAGTAATTAGGGAACTCTCAATACTGGGATAATCTGTATCTTGGATAGTACACTGCCCATTAGAACTAATAAGTAATTTGGGAACTCTCCTTACTGTGATCTTCTGTATCATTGATACGGCACTCCCATTAGTACTTCAAAGTAATTCGGAAATCTCCTTACTGGGATCTTCTGTATCATTGATACGGCACCCCCATTAGGACTCCTAAGTAATTTGGTAACTCACTTTACTGGGTCTTCTATATCAGTGATACAGCACTCCCACTAGAACTCTTAAGTAATTTGGGAACTCTCCTTACTAGGATCATCTCTATCATTCATACGGCTCTCCCACTAGAACTCCTAAGTAATTTGGGAACACTCCTTACTGGGATCTTCTTTATCATTGATACGGCACTCCCAGTACAACTCTTAAGTAATTTGGGAACTTTCCTTATTGGGATCTTTGGTATCATTGATACAGCACTCCCACTAGAACACCTAAGTAATTTTTAACTCTCCTTACTGGGATCTTTAGTATGATCTATACGGCACTCCCATTAGAACTCCCAAGTAATTTGGGAGCTCTCCTTACTTAAATCATCTGTATCATTGATACGGCACTTCCACTAGATCTCCTAAGTAATTTGGAAACTCTCTTAAATGGGATCTTCTGTATCATTGATACAGCACTACCACTAAAACGTCTAAGTAATTTGGGAACTGTCCTTACTGGCATCATCTGTATCATTGATACGGCACTCCCACTAGAACTCCTCATTAGTTTGGGAACTCTCCTTACTGGTATCTTCTGTATCATTTATATGGCACTCCCACTAGAACTCCTAAGTAATTTGGGAACTCTCCTTACTGGGATCTTCCGTATCATTAATACGGCACTCCCACTAGAACTCCTAAGTAATTTGGGAACTCTCCTTACTGGGATCTTCTGTATCATTGATACGACACTCCAACTAGAAATCCTAAGTAGTTTGGGAACTCTACTTACTGGTATCATTTGCATCATTTATAGTACATGTCCCATTAGAACTCCTAAGTACTTTGGGAAATATCCTTACTGGGATCATTTGCATCATTGATACTGCACTCCCACTAGAACTCATAAGTAATGTGGGAACTTTCCTCACTGGGATCTTCTGTATCATTGATATGGCACTCCCACTAGAACTTCTAAGTAATTTGGGAAATATGCTTACTGGTATCTTCTCCATCATTGATACTGCACTCCCACTAAAACTCCTAAGTTACTTGGGAACTCTCCTTATTGGGATCTTCTGTATCATTGATCCAGCACTCCCACTAGAACTCCTAAGTAATTTGGGAACTTTACTTACTGGGATCCCACTAGAACTCCTAAGTAATTTGGGAACTCTCCTTACTGGGATCTTCTGTATCATTGATACAAGTAATTTGGGAACTCTCCTTACTGGGATCTTCTGTATCATTGACACTAGAACTCCTAAGTAATTTGAAACTCTCAATACTGGGATAATCTGTATCTTGGATAGTACACTGCCCATTAGAACTAATAAGTAATTTGGGAACTCTCCTTACTGTGATCTTCTGTATCATTGATACGGCACCATTAGTACTTCAAAGTAGAACTCCTAAGTAATTTTGGAACTCCTCTTACTGGAATCATCTGTATCATTGATACGGCACTTCCACTAGAACTCCTAAGTAATTTGGGAACTCTCCTTACTGGGATCTTCTGTATCATTGATACTGCACTCCCACTAGAACTCCTAAGTAATTTGGGAACTCTCCTTACTGGGATCTTCTGTATCATTGAGAACTCCGAAGTAATTTGGGAATTTTCCTTACTGGGATGTTCTGTATCATTGATATGCACTCCCACTAGAACTCCCAAGTAATTTGGGAACTCTCCTTACTGGGATCTTTTGTATCATTGATACGGCACGCCTACTAGAACTTCTAAGTAATTTGGGAACTCTCCTTGCTGGGATCTCCCACTAGAACTCCTAAGTAATTTGGGAACTCTCCTTACTGGGATCCCACTAGAACTCCTAAGTTATTTGGGAACTCTCCTTACTGGGATCTTCTGTATCTCTGATACGGCACTCCCACTAGAACTCCTAAGTAATTAAGGAACTCTCTTTACTGGGGTCTTCCGTATGATTGATACAGCACTCCCACTATAACTCCTTAGTAATTTGGGAACTCTGCTTACTGGGATGTTCTGTATCATTGATATGGCACTCGCACTACAACTCCTAACTCATTTAGGAACTCTCCTTACTGGAATCTTTTGCATCATTGATACGGCACTCCCACTAGAACTCCTAAGTAATTTGGGAACTCTCCTTACTGGGATCTTCTGTATCATTGATCCAGCACTCCCACTAGAACTCTAAGTAATTTGGGAACTCTCCTTACTGGGATCTTCTGTATCATTGATACCACTAGAACTCCTAACTAATTTGGGAAATCTCCTTACTGGGACCTTCTGTATCATTGACATGGCACTCCCAATATGACTCCTAAGTAATTTGGGAACTCTCCTTACTGGAATCTTTTTTATCATTGATTCGACACTCTCACTAGAACTCCTAAGTAATTTGGGAACTTTACTTACTGGAATCTTCCACTAGAACTCCTAAGTAATTTGGGAACTATCATTGATAATTTGGGAAATCTGCTTTCTGGGAACTTTTGCATCATTGATACGGCACTTCCACTAGAACTCCTGAATAATTTTGGACTCTCCTTACTAGGACCGTCTGTATCATTGATAATACACTGCCCATTAGAACTCCTAAGTAATTTGGGAACTCTCCTTACTGGTCTGCACTCACACTAGCCCTCCTAAGTAATTTGGGAACTCTCCTTATTGGATTTGTCTGTATTATTGATACTATACTCCCACTGGAACTCCTAAGTAATTTGTGAACTCTCCTTACTGGGATCTTCTGTATCATTGATACAGCACTTCAACTAGATCTTCTAAGTAATTTGGGAATTCTCCTTACTGGGATCTTTTGTATCATTGATATCACACTCCCAATATACCTCTAAAGTAATTTGGGAATGCTCCTTACTGGGATTTCTGTATCCAGTGTACGGCACTCCCACTAGAACTCCTAAGTAATTTGGGAACTCTCATTACTGGGATCTTTTGTATCATTGATACAACATTACCACTAGAACTCCTAAGTAATTTGGGAAACCTCCTTACTGGGATCTTCTGTATCAGTGATACGGAACTCCCACTAGAACTCCAAAGTAAAAGGGAACTCTCCTTTCTGGGATCATCTGTATCATTTATACGGCACTCCCATTAGAAATCGTAAGTAATTTGGAAACTCTCATTACTGGGATAATCTGTGTCATTGATAGTACACTGCCTATTAGAACTAATAAGTAATTTGGGAATTCTCCTTACTGGCATCTTCTGTATGATTGATACGGCACTCCCATTAGTACTTCAAAGTAATTTGGGATATCTCCTTACTGAGATCTTCTGTATCATTGATATGGCACTCCCACTAGAACTCTTAAGAAATTTGGGAAGTCTGCTTACTGGGATCTTCTGTATCAGTGATACGGCAATCCCACTAGAAATCCTCAGTAATTTGGGAACTCTATTTACTGGGATCTTCTGTATCAGTGATACTTTGCTCCCACTAGAACTCCTAAGTAATTTGGGAACTCTCCTTACTGCGATTGTCTGTATCATTGATGCAGCACTCCCACTAGAACTCCTAAGTAATTTGGGAACTCTTCTTACTGGGATCATCTGTATCATTGATAGGGCACTCCCACTAGAACCCCTAAGTAATTTGGGAATTCTCCTTATTGGGATCTTATGTATCATTGATACGGCACTCCCACTTCAACTCCTAAGTAATTTGGGAACTCTCTTTACTGGCATCTTCTGTATCATTGATACGGCACTCCTACTAGAACTCCTAAGTAATTTGGGAAGTCTCCTTACAGGGATCGTCTGTATCATTGATAGTACACTAACCATTAATAACTCCTGCATAATTTGGGAACTCTCCAAACTGGGATCTTCTATATCAGTGATACTGCACTCCCACTAGACCTCCTAAGTAATATGGGAACTTTCCTTACTGGGATCTTCTGTATCATTGATACTGTACTCCCACTAGAACTCCTAAGTAGTTTGGGAAATCTGCTTACTGGGATCTTCTGCATCATTGATGCGGCACTCCCACTAGAACTCCTGAGTAATTTGGGACTCTCCTTACTGGGACCATCTGTATCATTGATAGTACACTGCCCATTAGAACTCCTAAGTAATTTGGGAACTCTCCTTACTGGGATCTTCTGTACCATTCATACTGCACTCACACTAGCACTCCTAAGTAATTTGGGAACTCTCCTTACTGGGATTGTCTGTATTATACACACACACTCCACTGTAACTCCTAAGTAATTTTGGAACTCTCCTTACTGAGATCTTCTCTATCATTGATATGACACTCCCACTAAAACTCCTAAGTAATTTGGGAAATCTCCTTATTGCAATCTTCTGTATCATTGATACGGCACTCCCACTAGAACTCCTAAGTCATTTGGGTTCTCTCCTTACTGGGATCTTCTGTATCATTGATATGGAACTACCACTAGAACTCCTAAGCCTAAGTAATTTGAGAACTCTCACTACTGGGATCTTCTGTATCATTGATATGGCACTCTCACTAGAACTCCTAAGCAATTTGGGAATTCTCCTTACGGGGATCTTCTGTATCATTGATACGGCACTCCCACTAGAACTCCAAAGTAATTAGGGAACTCTCAATACTGGGATAATCTGTATCTTGGATAGTACACTGCCCATTAGAACTAATAAGTAATTTGGGAACTCTCCTTACTGTGATCTTCTGTATCATTGATACGGCACTCCCATTAGTACTTCAAAGTAATTCGGAAATCTCCTTACTGGGATCTTCTGTATCATTGATACGGCACCCCCATTAGGACTCCTAAGTAATTTGGTAACTCACTTTACTGGGTCTTCTATATCAGTGATACAGCACTCCCACTAGAACTCTTAAGTAATTTGGGAACTCTCCTTACTAGGATCATCTCTATCATTCATACGGCTCTCCCACTAGAACTCCTAAGTAATTTGGGAACACTCCTTACTGGGATCTTCTTTATCATTGATACGGCACTCCCAGTACAACTCTTAAGTAATTTGGGAACTTTCCTTATTGGGATCTTCGGTATCATTGATACAGCACTCCACTAGAACACCTAAGTCATTTTTAACTCTCCTTACTGGGATCTTTAGTATGATCTATACGGCACTCCCATTAGAACTCCCAAGTAATTTGGGAGCTCTCCTTACTTGAATCATCTGTATCATTGATACGGCACTCCCACTAGATCTCCTAAGTAAATTGGAACCTCTCTTTATTGGGATCTTCTGTAACATTGATACGGCACTCCCACTAAAACGTCTAAGTAATTTGGGAACTGTCCTTACTGGGATCATCTGTATCATTGATACCACACTCCCACTAGAACTCCTCATTAATTTAGGAACTCTCCTTACTGGGATGTTCTGTATCACTTATATGGCACTCCCACTAGAACTCCTATGTAATTTGGGAACTCTCCTTACTGGGATCTTCTGTATCATTGATACGACACTCCAACTAGAAATCCTAAGTAGTTTGGGAACTCTCCTTACTGGGGATCATCTGTATTGTTTATACGGCACTCCCACTCGAACTCCAAGTAACTTGCGAACTCTGCTTACTGGGATCTTTTGTAACATTGAAACGACAGTCCCACTAGAACTCCTAAGTAATTTGGGAACTCTCCTTACTGGGATCTTCTGTATCAGTGATTCTGCACTACCACTAGAACTCCTAAGTAATTTGGGAAGTCTCCTTAGTGAGATCTTTTGTATCATTGATACTGCACTCCCACTAGAACTCCTAAGTAATTTGGATACTCTCATTACTGGGATAATCTGTATCATTGATAGTACACTGCCCATTTGAACTAATAAGTAATTTGGGTACTCTCCTTACTGTGATCTTCTTCATCATTGATACGGCACTGCCAGTAAAATTAATTTAAATTTTGGAAACTTCCTATCGGGATCTTCTGGTTCATTGATTGGCACTCCCTAGAACTCTAAAATAATTTGGATACTCTCAACTGCCCATTTGAACTAATAAGTAATTTGGGTACTCTCCTTACTGTGATCTTCTTCATCATTGATACGGCACTGCCAGTAGTACTTTAAATTAATTTTGGAAATCTCCTTACCGGGATCTTCTGTATCATTGATACGGCACTCCCACTAGAACTCCTAAGTAATTTAGGAATTCTGCTTACTGGGATCTGCTGTGTCAGTGATACTGCACTCCCAGTAGAACTAATAAGTAATATGGGAACTCTCTTTACTGGGATCTTCTGTATCAGTCATACGGCACTCCCACTAGAACTCCTAAGTAATTTGGGAACTCTCCTTACTGGGATCATCTGTATCATTGTTGCAGCACTCCCAACAGAACTCCTAAGTAATAAGGGAACTCTCCTTACTGGAATCATCTGTATCATTGATACGGCACTCCCACTAGAACACCTAAGTAATTGGGCACTCTCCTTACTAGGATCATCTGTATCATTCATACGGCTCTCTCACTAGAACTCCTAAGTAATTTGAGAACTCTGATTACTGGGATCTTCTGTATCATTATATGGAACTCCCACTAGAACTCCTAAGTAATTTGGGAACTCTCCTTAATGGGATCTTCTGTATCATTGATATGGCACTCCCGCTAGTACTATTAAGTAATTTAGGAACTCTCCTTACTGGGATCTTCCTTATCATTGATAAGGCACTCCCACTAGAACTCCAAAGTAATTAGGGAACTCTCCTTTCTGGGATCATCTGTATCATTTATACAGCACTCCCACTAGAACTCCTAAGTAATTTGGAAACTCTCAATACTGGGATAATCTGTATCTTGGATAGTACACTGCCCATTAGAACTAATAAGTAATTTGGGAACTCTCCTTACTGTGATCTTCTGTATCATTGATACGGCACTCCCATTAGTACTTCAAAGTAATTTCGGAAATCTCCTTACTGGGATCTTCTGTATCATTGATACGGCACCCCCATTAGGACTCCTAAGTAATTTGGTAACTCTCTTTACTGGATCTTCTATATCAGTGATACAGCACTCCCACTAGAACTCTTAAGTAATTTGGGAGCTCTCCTTACTGGGATCATCTCTATTATTGATGCGGCACTCCCATTAGAACTCCTAAGTAATTTGGGAACTCTCCTTACTAGGATCATCTGTATCATTCATACGGCTCTCCCACTAGAACTCCTAAGTAATTTGGGAACACTCCTTACTGTGATCTTCTTTATCATTGATACGGCACTCCCAGTACAACTCTTAAGTAATTTGGGAACTTTCCTTACTGGGATCTTCGGTATCATTGATACAGCACTCCCACTAGAACACCTAAGTAATTTTTAACTCTCCTTACTGGGATCTTTTGTATGATCTATACAGCACTCCCATTAGAACTCCCAAGTAATTTTGGAGCTCTCCTTACTTGAATCATCTGTATCATTGATACAGCACTCCCACTAGAACTCCTAAGTAATTTGGAACCTCTCTTTATTGGGATCTTCTGTAACATTGATACAGCACTCCCACTAAAACGTCTAAGTAATTTGGGAACTGTCCTTACTGGGATCATCTGTATCATTGATACCGCACTCCCACTAGAACTTCTCATTAATTTAGGAACTCTCCTTACTGGGATGTTCTGTATCATTTATACGGCACTCCCACTAGAACTCCTATGTAATTTGGGAACTCTCCTTACTGGGATTTTCTGTATCATTAATACGGCACTCCCACTAGAACTCCTATGTAATTTGGGAACTCTCCTTACTGGGATCTTCTGTATCATTGATACGACACTCCAACTAGAAATCCTAAGTAGTTTGGGAACTCTCCTTACTGGTATAATTTGCATCATTTATTGTACACAGCCCATTAGAACTCCTAAGTACTTTGGGAAATCTCCTTACTGGGATCTTCTATATGATTGATACGGCACTCCCATTAGAACTCCTAAGTAATTTGGGAAATCTCCTTACTAGGATCTTCTTTATCATTGATACGGCACTCCCACTAGAACTCCTAAGTAATTTGGGAACTCTTTTTACTGGGATCTTCTGTAACGTTGATACGGCACTCCCACTAAAACTTCTAACTAATTTGGGAACTGTCCTTACTGGGATCGTCTGTATCATTAATACGGCACTCCAACTAGAACTCCAATGTAATTTGGGAACTCTCCTTACTGGGGATCGTCTGTATTGTTTATACGGCACTCCCACTCGAACTCCAAGTAACTTGCGAACTCTGCTTACTGGGATCTTTTGTAACATTGAAACGACAGTCCCACTAGAACTCCTAAGTAATTTGGGAACTCTCCTTACTGGGATCTTCTGTATCAGTGATTCTGCACTACCACTAGAACTCCTAAGTAATTTGGGAAGTCTCCTTAAAGAGATCTTTTGTATCATTGATACTGCACTCCCACTAGAACTCCTAAGTAATTTGGATACTCTGATTACTGGGATAATCTGTATCATTGATAGTGCACTGCCCATTTGAACTAATAAGTAATTTGGGTACTCTCCTTACTGTGATCTTCTTCATCATTGATACGGCACTGCCATTAGTACTTTAAAGTAATTTTGGAAATCTCCTTACTGGGATCTTCTGTATCATTGATACGGCACTCCCACTAGAACTCCTAAGTAATTTAGGAATTCTGCTTACTGGGATCTGCTGTGTCAGTGATACTGCACTCCCAGTAGAACTAATAAGTAATATGTGAACTCTCTTTACTTGGATCTTCTGTATCAGTCATACGGCACTCCCACTAGAACTCCTAAGTAATAAGGGAACTCTCCTTACTGGAATCATCTGTATCATTGATACGGCACTCCCACTAGAACGCCTAAGTAATTGGGCACTCTCCTTACTAGGATCATCTGTATCATTCATACGGCTCTCCCACTAGAACTCCTAAGTAATTTGAGAACTCTGATTACTGGGATCTTCTGTATCATTATATGGAACTCCCACTAGAACTCCTAAGTAATTTGGGAACTCTCCTTAATGGGATCTTCTGTATCATTGATATGGCACTCCCGCTAGTACTCTTAAGTAATTTAGGAACTCTCCTTACTGGGATCTTCCTTATCATTGATAAGGCACTCCCACTGGAACTCCGAAGTAATTTGGGAACTCTCCTTATTGGGACCATCTGTATCATTGATACAGCACTCCCACTTGAACTCCTAAGTAATTTGGGAACTCTCCTTACCGAGATCTTCTGTATCATTGATACAGCACTCCCACTAGAACTCCTAAGTAATTTGGCAACTCTTTTTACTGGGATCTTCTGTAACGTTGATACGGCACTCCCACTAAAACTTCTAACTAATTTGGGAACTGTCCTTACTGGGATCGTCTGTATCATTAATACGGCACTCCAACTAGAACTCCAATGTAATTTGGGAACTCTCCTTACTGGGGATCGTCTGTATTGTTTATACGGCACTCCCACTCGAACTCCAAGTAACTTGCGAACTCTGCTTACTGGGATCTTTTGTAACATTGAAACGACAGTCCCACTAGAACTCCTAAGTAATTTGGGAACTCTCCTTACTGGGATCTTCTGTATCAGTGATTCTGCACTACCACTAGAACTCCTAAGTAATTTGGGAAGTCTCCTTAAAGAGATCTTTTGTATCATTGATACTGCACTCCCACTAGAACTCCTAAGTAATTTGGATACTCTGATTACTGGGATAATCTGTATCATTGATAGTGCACTGCCCATTTGAACTAATAAGTAATTTGGGTACTCTCCTTACTGTGATCTTCTTCATCATTGATACGGCACTGCCATTAGTACTTTAAAGTAATTTTGGAAATCTCCTTACTGGGATCTTCTGTATCATTGATACGGCACTCCCACTAGAACTCCTAAGTAATTTAGGAATTCTGCTTACTGGGATCTGCTGTGTCAGTGATACTGCACTCCCAGTAGAACTAATAAGTAATATGTGAACTCTCTTTACTTGGATCTTCTGTATCAGTCATACGGCACTCCCACTAGAACTCCTAAGTAATAAGGGAACTCTCCTTACTGGAATCATCTGTATCATTGATACGGCACTCCCACTAGAACGCCTAAGTAATTGGGCACTCTCCTTACTAGGATCATCTGTATCATTCATACGGCTCTCCCACTAGAACTCCTAAGTAATTTGAGAACTCTGATTACTGGGATCTTCTGTATCATTATATGGAACTCCCACTAGAACTCCTAAGTAATTTGGGAACTCTCCTTAATGGGATCTTCTGTATCATTGATATGGCACTCCCGCTAGTACTCTTAAGTAATTTAGGAACTCTCCTTACTGGGATCTTCCTTATCATTGATAAGGCACTCCCACTGGAACTCTGAAGTAATTTGGGAACTCTCCTTATTGGGACCATCTGTATCATTGATACAGCACTCCCACTTGAACTCCTAAGTAATTTGGGAACTCTCCTTACCGAGATCTTCTGTATCATTGATACAGCACTCCCACTAGAACTCCTAAGTAATTTGGCAACTCTCCATACTAGCATTTTCGGTATCATTGATATGGCACCCTCACTAGAACTTCTAAGTAATTTGGGAAATCTCCTTACTGGGATCTTCTTTAGCATTGATACGGCACTCCAACTAAAACTCCTAAGTAATTTGGGAACTCTCTTTACTGGGTTCATCATTATCATTGATATGGCACTCCCACTAGAACTCCAAAGTAATTTGGGAACTCTCCTTACTGGGGATCATCTGTATCATTGATATGGCACTCCCACTAGAACTCCTAAGTAACTTCGGAAATCTGCTTACTGGGATCTTGTGTATCATTGATACAGCAGTCCCACTAGAACTATTAAGTAATTTGGGAACTCTCCTTACTGGGATCATCTGTATCATTGATAGTGCACTGCCCATTAGAACTCCTAAGTAATTTCAGAGCTCTCCTTAATGGGATCATCTGCATTATTTATATGGTACTCCCACTAGAACCCCTAAGTAATTTGGGAACTCTCCTTAATGGGATCGTCTGTATCATTGATACAGCCCTCCCACTAGAACTCCTAAGCAGTTTGGGAACTCTCCTTACTGGGATCGTCTGTATTATTGATTGTACTCTGCCCATTAGAACTCCTAACTAAGTTTGGAATTCTCCTTACTGGGATCTCCTGTATTAGTGACACTGCACTCTCACTAGTACTAGTAAGTAATTTGTGAACACTCCTTACTGTGATCATCTGTATCATTGAAACAGCACTGCCACTAGTACTACTAAGTAATTTGGGAACTCTCCTTACTGGGGTTGTATGTATCATTGATACGGCACTCGCAGTAGAACTCTTAAGTAATTATGGAACTCTCCTTACTGCGATAGTCTGTATCATTGTTACAGCACTCCCACTTCAACTCCTAAATAGTTTTTTGAATTTTCCTTACTGGGATCTTTGTATAATTGACACTGCACTCCCACTAGGACTCCTAAGTAATTTCGGAACTCTCCTTACCGGGATCTTCTGTATCATTGATACGGCACTCCCACTAGAACTCCTAGGTAATTTGGGAACTCTCTTTATAAGGATCTTCTGTATCACTGATACGGCACTCACACTAGAACACCTGAATAATTTGAGAACTCTCCTTTCTGGGATTGTCTGTATCATTGATACGGCACTTCCACTAGAATTTCTTAGTACTTTGGGAACTCTCCTTACTGGGATCGTGTGTATAATTTATAGTACTCTCCCCATTGGAACTCCTAAGTAATTTGGGAATCTCCTTTCTGGGATCTTCTGTATCATTGATACGGAACTCCCGTTAGAATTCCTGAGAAATTTGGGAAATCTCCTTACTGGCATCTTCTGTATCATTGATACGGCACTCCTACTAGAACTCCTAGGTGTTTTGGGAACTCTCCTTACTGGGATCTTCTGTATCATTGATGCACTCCCAATAATGGGAACCCTCCTTATTGGGATCATCTGTATCATTGATACGGCACTCCCACTAGCACTCCTAAGTAATTTGGTAACTCTTCTTACTGGGACCTTCTGTATGAATGATACAGCACTCCCAGTAGAACTCTTATGTTATTTGGGATCTGTCTTTACTGGGAACTTCAGTATCAGTGATACGGCACTCTCACTAGAACTCCTAAGTAATATGGGAACTCTCCTTACTGGGATCGTCTGTATCATTGATATGGCACTCCCACTAGAACTCCTAAGTAATTTGGGAACTCTCCTTACTAGGATTGTCTGTATCATTCATACAGCACTCTCTATAGAACTCCAAAGTAATTTGGGAACTCTGCTTACTGGGATCTTCTGTATTATTGATACTACACTCCCACTAGAACTCCTAAGTAATTTGAGAAATCTCCTTACTGGGATCTTCTGTATCAGTGATGCTGCACTCCCACTGGATCTCCTAAGTAATTTGGGAACTCTCATTACTGGGATCTTCTGTATCATTGATACTGCACTCCCACTGGAACTTCTAAGTAATTTGGGAACTCTCAATACTGGGATCTTCTGTATCATTGATACAGCACTCACACTTGAACTCATAAGTAATTTGGGAACTCTCTTTAGTGGGATCATCTATATCATTGATAGTACATGGCCCATTAGAACTCCTAAGTACTTTTGGAGCTCTCCTTACTGGGATTGTCTGTATCATTGATAGTACACTGCCCATTATAACTCCTACATAATTTTGGAACTCTCCTTACTGGGATCTTCTGTACCATTGATACGGCACTCCCACTAGAACTCCTAAGTAATTTGGGAACTCTGCTTTCTGGGATCGTCTGTATCAGTGATAATGCATTCCCACTAGAACTCCTAAGTAATATGGGAACTTTCCTTACTGGGATCTTCTCTCCTATTGATAAGGCTCTCCCACTAGAACTCCTAAGTAATTTGGGAAATCTGCTTACTGGGATCTTTTGCATCATTGATACGGCACTCCCACTAGAAGTCCTGAGTAATTTGAGACTCTCCTACCTAGGACCATCTGTATCATTCATAGTACACTGCCCATAAGAACTACTAAGTAATTTGGGAACTCTCCTTACTGGGATCTTCTGTACTATTCATACTGCACTCAAACTAGCACTCAAGTAATTTGGGAACTCTCCTTACTGTTACTGTCTGCATTATTGATACTGCACTCCCACTGGAACTCCTATGTAATGTGGGAACTATCCTTACTGTGATCTTCTGTATCATTGATACAGCACTCCAACTAGAACTTCTAAGTAATTTGGGAACTCTCCTTACTGGGATCTTCTGTATCACTGATATGGCATTACCACTAGAAATCCTAAGTAATTCGGGAACTCTCCTTACTGGGATTTTCTGTATAATTGATACGGCACTCTCACTAGAACTCCTAAGTAATTCGGGAACTCTCCTTTCTGGGATTGTCTGTATCATTTATACGACACTCCAACTAGAACTCCTAAGTTATTTGGAAACTCTCATTACTGGGATAATCTGTATCATTGATAGTACACTGCCCATTAGAATAAATAAGTAATTTGGGAACTTTCTTTACTGGGATCTTCTGTATCAGTGATACGGCACTCCCACTAGAACTCCTAAGTAATTTGGGAACTCTCTTTACTGGGATCTTCTGTATTAGTGATACGGCACTCCCATGAGAACTCCTTAGTAATTTGGGAACTCTCCTTACTGTGATCGTCTGTATCATTGATGCGGCACTCCCACTAGAACTCCTAAGTAATTTGGGAACTCTCCTTAATGGGATCATCTGTATCATTGATACAGCACTCCCACTAGAACTCCTAAATAATTTGAGAACTCTGCTTACTAGAATCTTTGTATAACTGATACAGCACTCCCACTAGAACACCTAAGTAATTTGGGGACTCTTCTTATCGTGATCTTCTGTATCATTGATACAGCACTCCCAGTTGAACTCCTAAGTAATTTTGGAACTCTTCTTACTGGAATCTTCTGTATCATTGATACGGCATTCCCACTCGAACTCCTAAGTAATTTGGGAACTCTCCTTACTGAGATCTTCTGTATCAATGATAGTACACTGCCCATTAGAACTCCTACATAATTTGGGAAGTCTCCTTACTAGGATTTTCTGTTCCATTGATACGGCACTCCTACTTGAACTCCTTAGTAATTTGGGAAATCTTCTTACTGGGAACTTCTGCATCATTGATCTGGCACTCCCACTAGAACACCTGAGTAATTTGGGACTCTCCTTACTGGGACCGTCTGTATCATTGATAGTACACTGCCCATTAGAACTCCTAACTAATTTGGGAACTTTCCTTACTGTGATCTTCTGTACCATTCATACTGCACTCTCATTAGCACTCATAAGTAATTTGGGAAGTCTCCTTACTGGGATTGTCTGTTTTATAGATACGGCAGCCCCACTGGAACTCCTAAGTAATTTGGGAACTCTCCTTACTGGGATCTTCTGTAACATTGATACGGCATTCCAACTAAAACTTCTAATTAATTTGGGAACTGTCCTTACTGGAATCGTCTGTATCATTGCTACGGCACTCCCACTAGAACTCCAAAGTAATTTGGAAACTCTCCTTACTGGGGATCATCTGTATCATTTATACAGCACTCCCACTAGAACTCCTAAGTAAATTGGGAACTCTGCTTACTGGGATCTTCTGTATCATTGATACGGCAGCCCCACTAGTACTCTTAAGTAATTTGGGAACTCTCCTTACTGGGATCATCTGTGTCAGTGATACTGCACTCCCAATAGAACTCCAAAGTAATTTGAGAGCTCTCCTTGCTGGGATCTTCTATATTATTGATACGACACTCCCACTTTAACTCCTACGTAATTTGGGACCTCTGCTTACTGGGATCTTCTGTATCATTATACGGCACTCCCACTAGTACTCCTATGTAATTAAAGAACTTTCTTTACTGGGATCTTCTGTATCAATGATACGGCACTCCCACTAGAACTCCTAAGTAACTTGGGAACTCTGCTTACTGGGATCTTCTGTATCATTGATACGGCAGCCCCACTAGTACTCTTAAGTAATTTGGGAACTCTCCTTACTGGGATCTTCTGTATCATTGATACAGCACTCCTACTAGAACTCCTAAGTAATTTTTTTAACTCTCCTTACTGGGATCATCTGTATCATTGACACGGCACTCCCACTAGTACTCCTAAGTAATTTGCAAACTTTCCTTATTGGGTCATCTGTATCATTGATACGGCACTCCCACTAGAACTCCTAAGTAATTTGGGAACTCTACTTACTGGAATCTTTGTAT
Source organism: Protopterus annectens (assembly GCF_019279795.1). Classification (NCBI taxonomy): domain Eukaryota; kingdom Metazoa; phylum Chordata; order Ceratodontiformes; family Protopteridae; genus Protopterus; species Protopterus annectens. The sequence continues at coordinate 1,025,129,067 of NC_056726.1, read as the reverse complement.
AATTGATACGGCACACCCACTTGAGCTCCTAAGTAATTTGAGAACTCTCCTTACCGGGATCTTTTGTATCATTGATACGGCACTCCCACTAGAACTCCTAAGTAATTTGGGAACTCTCCTTACTGGGATCTTCTGTATCATTTATACGACACTCCTACTAGAAAGCCTAAGTAATTTGTGAACTCTCCTTACTGGGATCTTCTGTATCATTGATACAGCACTCCCACTAGATCTCCTAAATAGTTTGGGAACTCTCCTTATTGGGATTTTCTGTATCATTGATACTGCACTCCCACTAGAACTCTTAAGTAATTTGGGAACTCTCCTTACTTGGATCTTCTGTAGCATTGATACGGCATTCCAACTAAAACTTCTAAGTAATTTGTGAACTCTCCCTACTGGGGATTGCCTGTATCATTTATACGGCACTCCCACTACAACTCCTAAGTAACTTGGGAACTCTGCTTACTGGGATCTTCTGTATCATTGATATGACAGTCCCACTAGAACTCCTAAGTAATTTGGGAACTCTCCTTAATTGGATTTTTTTGTATCATTGATACTGCACTCCCACTAGAACTCCTAAGTAATTTGGGAACTCTCCTTAATTGGATTTTTTTGTATCATTGATACTGCACTCCCACTAGAACTCCTAAGTAATTTGGAAAATCTCCTTACTGGGAGCTTCTATATTATTGATACGGCACTCCCATTAGAACTCATAAGTAATTTAGGAAATTTCTTTACTGGGATCTTCTGTATCATTGATACGGCACTCTCACTAGAGCTCCTAAGTAATTTGGGAAATCTCCTTACTGGGATCTTCTGTAGCTCTGATACGGCACTCCCACTAGAACTCCTAAGTAATTTGGGAACTCAATTTACTGGGATCTTCTGTATCATTGATACGGCAGTCCCACTAGAACTCCTAAGTAACTTGGGAATTCTCTTTACTGGGATCATCTGTATCATTTATAGTATACTGCCCATTAGAACTCCTAAGTAATTTGGAAAATCTCCTTACTGGGTTCTTCTGTATCATTGATACAGCACTCGCATTAGAACTCCTAAGTAATTTAGGAAATCTCCTTACTGGGAACTTCTGTATCATTGACACAGCACTCCCATTAGAACTCCTAAGTAATTTCGGAACTCTCCATACTGGGATCTTCTGTAGAATTGATACGGCACTCCCACTAAAACTTCTAAGTAATTTGGGAACGCTCCTTACTGTGATCTTCTGTATCATTGATACGGTACACCCACTAGAACTCCTAAGTAATTTGAGAAATCTGCTTACTGGGATCATCTGCATCATTGATTGTACTCTGCCCATTAGACCTCCTAAATAAGTTGGGAATTTTCCTTACTGGGATCTTCTTTATTAGTGACACTGCACTCTCACTAGTACTAGTAAGTAATTTGGGAACGCTCCTTACTCTGATCATCTGTATCATTGATACGGCTCTCCCACTAGTACTCCTAAGTAATTTGGGAACTCTCCTTACTGGGGTCGTATGTATCATTGATATGGCACTTCCACTAGAATTCTTAAGTAATTTGGGACTCTCCTTACTGGGACCGTCTGTATCATTGATAGTACACTGCCCATTAGAACTCCTAACTAATTTGGGAACTTTCCTTACTGTGATCTTCTGTACCATTCATACTGCACTCACATTAGCACTCATAAGTAATTTGGGAACTCTCCTTACTGGGATTGTCTGTTTTATAGATACGGCAGCCCCACTGGAACTCCTAAGTAATTTGGGAACTCTCCTTACTGGGATCTTCTGTAACATTGATACGGCATTCCAACTAAAACTTCTAATTAATTTGGGAACTGTCCTTACTGGAATCGTCTGTATCATTGCTACGGCTCCACTAGAACTCCAAAGTAATTTGGAAACTCTCCTTACTGGGGATCATCTGTATCATTTATACAGCACTCCCACTAGAACTCCTAAGTAACTTGGGAACTCTGCTTACTGGGATCTTCTGTATCATTGATACGGCAGCCCCACTAGTACTCTTAAGTAATTTGGGAACTCTCCTTACTGGAATCATCTGTGTCAGTGATACTGCACTCCCAATAGAACTCCAAAGTAATTTGAGAGCTCTCCTTGCTGGGATCTTCTATATTATTAATAAGACACTCCCACTTTAACTCCTAAGTAATTTGGGACCTCTGCTTACTGGGATCTTCTGTATCATTATACGGCACTCCCACTAGTACTCCTATGTAATTAAAGAACTTTCTTTACTGGGATCTTCTGTATCAATGATACGGCACTCCCACTAGAACTCCTAAGTAACTTGGGAACTCTGCTTACTGGGATCTTCTGTATCATTGATACGGCAGCCCCACTAGTACTCTTAAGTAATTCGGGAACTCTCCTTACTGGGATCTTCTGTATCATTGATACAGCACTCCTACTAGAACTCCTAAGTAATTTTTTTAACTCTCCTTACTGGGATCATCTGTATCATTGACACGGCACTCCCACTAGTACTCCTAAGTAATTTGCAAACTTTCCTTATTGGGTCATCTGTATCATTGATACGGCACTCCCACTAGAACTCCTAAGTAATTTGGGAACTCTACTTACTGGAATCTTTGTATAATTGATACGGCACACCCACTTGAGCTCCTAAGTAATTTGAGAACTCTCCTTACCGGGATCTTTTGTATCATTGATACGGCACTCCCACTAGAACTCCTAAGTAATTTGGGAACTCTTCTTACTGGGATCTTCTGTATCATTTATACGACACTCCTACTAGAAAGCCTAAGTAATTTGTGAACTCTCCTTACTGGGATCTTCTGTATCATTGATACAGCACTCCCACTAGATCTCCTAAATAGTTTGGGAACTCTCCTTATTGGGATCTTCTGTATCATTGATACTGCACTCCCACTAGAACTCTTAAGTAATTTGGGAACTCTCCTTACTTGGATCTTCTGTAGCATTGATACGGCATTCCAACTAAAACTTCTAAGTAATTTGTGAACTCTCCCTACTGGGGATTGCCTGTATCATTTATACAGCACTCCCACTACAACTCCTAAGTAACTTGGGAACTCTGCTTACTGGGATCTTCTGTATCATTGATATGACAGTCCCACTAGAACTCCAAAGTAATTTGGGAACTCTCCTTAATTGGATTTTTTTGTATCATTGATACTGCACTCCCACTAGAACTCCTAAGTAATTTGGAAAATCTCCTTACTGGGATCTTCTATATTATTGATACGGCACTCCCATTAGAACTCATAAGTAATTTAGGAAATTTCTTTACTGGGATCTTCTGTATCATTGATACGGCACTCTCACTAGAGCTCCTAAGTAATTTGGGAAATCTCCTTACTGGGATCTTCTGTAGCTCTGATACGGCACTCCCACTAGAACTCCTAAGTAATTTGGGAACTCAATTTACTGGGATCTTCTGTATCATTGATACGGCAGTCCCACTAGAACTCCTAAGTAACTTGGGAATTCTCTTTACTGGGATCATCTGTATCATTTATAGTACACTGCCCATTAGAACTCCTAAGTAATTTGGAAAATCTCCTTACTGGGTTCTTCTGTATCATTGATACAGCACTCGCATTAGAACTCCTAAGTAATTTAGGAAATCTCCTTACTGGGAACTTCTGTATCATTGACACAGCACTCCCATTAGAACTCCTAAGTAATTTCGGAACTCTCCATACTGGGATCTTCTGTAGAATTGATACGGCACTCCCACTAAAACTTCTAAGTAATTTGGGAACGCTCCTTACTGTGATCTTCTGTATCATTGATACGGTACACCCACTAGAACTCCTAAGTAATTTGAGAAATCTGCTTACTGGGATCATCTGCATCATTGATTGTACTCTGCCCATTAGACCTCCTAAATAAGTTGGGAATTCTCCTTACTGGGATCTTCTTTATTAGTGACACTGCACTCTCACTAGTACTAGTAAGTAATTTGGGAACGCTCCTTACTCTGATCATCTGTATCATTGATACGGCTCTCCCACTAGTACTCCTAAGTAATTTGGGAACTCTCCTTACTGGGGTCGTATGTATCATTGATATGGCACTTCCACTAGAATTCTTAAGTAATTTGGGAACTCTCCTTACTGTGATCGTCTGTATCATTGTTTCAGCACTCCCACTAGAACTCTTAAGTAATTTTTTAAATTCTTCTTACTGAGATCTTCTGTATCATTGATACAGCACTCCCACTAAAACTCCGAAATAATTAGGGAACTCTCCTTACTGGGATCATCTGTATCATTGATATGGCATTCCCACTAGAACTCCTACGTAATTTGGGAAATCTCCTTACTGGGATATTCTGTATCATTGATACAGCACTCCCATTAGAACTTTTAAGTAGTTTGGGAAATCTCCTTACTGGGATCTTATGTATGATTGATACGGCACTCCCACTAGAACTCCTAAGTAATTTGGCAACTGTGCTTACTGGTATTTTCTTTATCATTGATTACCTGTGTGGTTTGTGAACTACGGCGTGGAGACTTTGGGAGAGCAGGTGCTAAAAAGGCTAAAACTATTGCTTTTTCTAGTTGTAGGAGTTCCGTTACTTTATGCAATTTACTGCTTCAGTACTTGTATCGGTGTGCAGGTACTAGCTAGTCAAGCTAGTCAATTAATATGTGGTGCTCTTGATTTCTTTAACACACTCTGGTAATAAAGTGTGCAGTATTCGAATTCTCCTGGGATTTCCTTTTCTTTCGTCTTTATCATTGATAGTTCACTGCCCATTAGAACTCCTAATTAATTTGGGAACTCTACTTTCTGGGATCTTCTGTATTAGTGACACTGCACTCCCACTAGAACTCCTAAGTCATTTGGTAACTCTCCTTACTGGGATAATATGTATCATTGATACGGCACTCCCCTAGTACTCCTAAGTAATTTGGGAACTCACCTTAATGGGATCACCTGTATCATTGATACGGCACTCCCACTAGAACTCCTAGGTAATTTGGGAACTCTCCTTATAAGGATCTTCTGTATCACTGATACGGCACTCACACTAGAACACCTGAATAATTTGAGAACTCTCCTTTCTGGGATTGTCTGTATCATTGATACGGCACTCCCACTAGAATTTCTTAGTACTTTGGGAACTCTCCTTACTGGGATCGTGTGTATAATTTATAGTACTCTCCCCATTGGAACTCCTAAGTAATTTGGGAATCTCCTTTCTGGGATCTTCTGTATCATTGATACGGAACTCCCGTTAGAATTCCTGAGAAATTTGGGAAATCTCCTTACTGGCATCTTCTGTATCATTGATACGGCACTCCTACTAGAACTCCTAGGTGTTTTGGGAACTCTCCTTACTGGGATCTTCTGTATCATTGATACGGCACTCCCAATAATGGGAACCCTCCTTATTGGGATCATCTGTATCATTGATACGGCACTCCCACTAGCACTCCTAAGTAATTTGGTAACTCTTCTTACTGGGACCTTCTGTATGAGTGATACAGCACTCCCAGTAGAACTCTTATGTTATTTGGGATCTGTCTTTACTGGGAACTTCAGTATCAGTGATACGGCACTCTCACTAGAACTCCTAAGTAATGTGGGAACTCTCCTTACTGGGATCATCTGTATCATTGATATGGCACTCCCACTAGAACTCCTAAGTAATTTGGGAACTCTCCTTACTAGGATTGTCTGTATCATTCATACAGCACTCTCAATAGAACTCCAAAGTAATTTGGGAACTCTGCTTACTGGGATCTTCTGTATTATTGATACTACACTCCCACTAGAACTCCTAAGTAATTTGAGAAATCTCCTTACTGGGATCTTCTGTATCAGTGATGCTGCACTCCCACTGGATCTCCTAAGTAATTTGGGAACTCTCATTACTGGGATCTTCTGTATCATTGATACGGCACTCCCACTAGAACTCCTACATAATTTGGGAACTCTCCCTACTGGGATCTTCTGTATCAGTGATACTGCACTTCCACTGGAACTTCTAAGTAATTTGGGAACTCTCAATACTGGGATCTTCTGTATCATTGATACAGCACTCACACTTGAACTCATAAGTAATTTGGGAACTCTCTTTAGTGGGATCATCTATATCATTGATAGTACATGGCCCATTAGAACTCCTAAGTACTTTTAGAGCTCTCCTTACTGGGATTGTCTGTATCATTGATAGTACACTGCCCATTATAACTCCTACATAATTTGGGATCTCTCCTTACTGGGATCTTCTGTACCATTGATATGGCACTCCCACTAGAACTCCTAAGTAATTTGGGAACTCTGCTTTCTGGGATCGTCTGTATCAGTGATAATGCATTCCCACTAGAACTCCTAAGTAATATGGGAACTTTCCTTACTGGGATCTTCTCTCCTATTGATAAGGCTCTCCCACTAGAACTCATAAGTAATTTGGGAAATCTGCTTACTGGGATCTTTTGCATCATTGATATGGCACTCCCACTAGAAGTCCTGAGTAATTTGAGACTCTCCTACCTAGGACCATCTGTATCATTCATAGTACACTGCCCATAAGAACTACTAAGTAATTTGGGAACTCTCCTTACTGGGATCTTCTGTACTATTCATACTGCACTCACACTAGCACTCTTAAGTAATTTGGGAACTCTCCTTACTGTTACTGTCTGCATTATTGATACTGCACTCCCACTGGAACTCCTATGTAATTTGGGAACTATCCTTACTGTGATCTTCTGTATCATTGATACAGCACTCCAACTAGAACTTCTAAGTAATTTGGGAACTCTCCTTACTGGGATCTTCTGTATCACTGATATGGCATTACCACTAGAAATCCTAAGTAATTCGGGAACTCTCCTTACTGGGATTTTCTGTATCATTGATACGGCACTCTCACTAGAACTCTTAAGTAATTCGGGAACTCTCCTTTCTGGGATTGTCTGTATCATTTATACGACACTCCAACTAGAACTCCTAAGTTATTTGGAAACTCTCATTACTGGGATAATCTGTATCATTGATAGTACACTGCCCATTAGAATGAATAAGTAATTTGGGAACTTTCTTTACTGGGATCTTCTGTATCAGTGATACGGCACTCCCACTAGAACTCCTAAGTAATTTGGGAACTCTCTTTACTGGGATCTTCTGTATTAGTGATACGGCACTCCCATGAGAACTCCTTAGTAATTTGGGAACTCTCCTTGCTACGATCGTCTGTATCACTGATGCGGCACTCCCACTAGAACTCCTAAGTAATTTTGGAACTCTCCTTAATGGGATCATCTGTATCATTGATACAGCACTCCCACTAGAACTCCTAAATAATTTGAGAACTCTGCTTACTAGAATCTTTGTATAACTGATACAGCACTCCCACTAGAACACCTAAGTAATTTGGGGACTCTTCTTATCGTGATCTTCTGTATCATTGATACAGCACTCCCAGTCGAACTCCTAAGTAATTTTGGAACTCTTCTTACTGGAATCTTCTGTATCATTGATACGGCATTCCCACTCGAACTCCTAAGTAATTTGGGAACTCTCCTTACTGAGATCTTCTGTATCAATGATAGTACACTGCCCATTAGAACTCCTACATAATTTGGGAAGTCTCCTTACTAGGATTTTCTGTTCCATTGATACGGCACTCCTACTTGAACTCCTTAGTAATTTGGGAAATCTTCTTACTGGGAACTTCTGCATCATTGATCTGGCACTCCCACTAGAACACCTGAGTAATTTGGGACTCTCCTTACTGGGACCGTCTGTATCATTGATAGTACACTGCCCATTAGAACTCCTAACTAATTTGGGAACTTTCCTTACTGTGATCTTCTGTACCATTCATACTGCACTCACATTAGCACTCATAAGTAATTTGGGAACTCTCCTTACTGGGATTGTCTGTTTTATAGATACGGCAGCCCCACTGGAACTCCTAAGTAATTTGGGAACTCTCCTTACTGGGATCTTCTGTAACATTGATACGGCATTCCAACTAAAACTTCTAATTAATTTGGGAACTGTCCTTACTGGAATCGTCTGTATCATTGCTACGGCACTCCCAGAACTCCAAAGTAATTTGGAAACTCTCCTTACTGGGGATCATCTGTATCATTTATACGGCACTCCCACTAGAACTCCTAAGTAACTTGGGAACTCTGCTTACTGGGATCTTCTGTATCATTGATACGGCAGCCCCACTAGTACTCTTAAGTAATTTGGGAACTCTCCTTACTGGGATCATCTGTGTCAGTGATACTGCACTCCCAATAGAACTCCAAAGTAATTTGAGAGCTCTCCTTGCTGGGATCTTCTATATTATTGATACGACACTCCCACTTTAACTCCTAAGTAATTTGGGACCTCTGCTTACTGGGATCTTCTGTATCATTATACGGCACTCCCACTAGTACTCCTATGTAATTAAAGAACTTTCTTTACTGGGATCTTCTGTATCAATGATACGGCACTCCCACTAGAACTCTTAAGTAATTTGGGAACTCTCCTTACTGGGATCTTCTGTATCATTGATACAGCACTCCTACTAGAACTCCTAAGTAATTTTTTTAACTCTCCTTACTGGGATCATCTGTATCATTGACACGGCACTCCCACTAGTACTCCTAAGTAATTTGCAAACTTTCCTTATTGGGTCATCTGTATCATTGATACGGCACTCCCACTAGAACTCCTAAGTAATTTGGGAACTCTACTTACTGGAATCTTTGTATAATTGATACGGCACACCCACTTGAGCGCCTAAGTAATTTGAGAACTCTCCTTACCGGGATCTTTTGTATCATTGATACGGCACTCCCACTAGAACTCCTAAGTAATTTGGGAACTCTCCTTACTGGGATCTTCTGTATCATTTATACGACACTCCTACTAGAAAGCCTAAGTAATTTGTGAACTCTCCTTACTGGGATCTTCTGTATCATTGATACAGCACTCCCACTAGATCTCCTAAATAGTTTGGGAACTCTCCTTATTGGGATCTTCTGTATCATTGATACTGCACTCCCACTAGAACTCTTAAGTAATTTGGGAACTCTCCTTACTTGGATCTTCTGTAGCATTGATACGGCATTCCAACTAAAACTTCTAAGTAATTTGTGAACTCTCCCTACTGGGGATTGCCTGTATCATTTATACGGCACTCCCACTACAACTCCTAAGTAACTTGGGAACTCTGCTTACTGGGATCTTCTGTATCATTGATATGACAGTCCCACTAGAACTCCAAAGTAATTTGGGAACTCTCCTTAATGGGATTTTTTTGTATCATTGATACTGCACTCCCACTAGAACTCCTAAGTAATTTGGAAAATCTCCTTACTGGGATCTTCTATATTATTGATACGGCACTCCCATTAGAACTCATAAGTAATTTAGGAAATTTCTTTACTGGGATCTTCTGTATCATTGATACGGCACTCTCACTAGAGCTCCTAAGTAATTTGGGAAATCTCCTTACTGGGATCTTCTGTAGCTCTGATACGGCACTCCCACTAGAACTCCTAAGTAATTTGGGAACTCAGTTTACTGGGATCTTCTGTATCATTGATACGGCAGTCCCACTAGAACTCCTAAGTAATTTGGGAATTCTCTTTACTGGGATCATCTGTATCATTTATAGTACACTGCCCATTAGAACTCCTAAGTAATTTGGAAAATCTCCTTACTGGGTTCTTCTGTATCATTGATACAGCACTCGCATTAGAACTCCTAAGTAATTTAGGAAATCTCCTTACTGGGAACTTCTGTATCATTGACACGGCACTCCCATTAGAACTCCTAAGTAATTTCGGAACTCTCCATACTGGGATCTTCTGTAGAATTGATACGGCACTCCCACTAAAACTTCTAAGTAATTTGGGAACTCTCCTTACTGTGATCTTCTGTATCATTGATACGGTACACCCACTAGAACTCCTAAGTAATTTGAGAAATCTGCTTACTGGGATCATCTGCATCATTGATTGTACTCTGCCCATTAGACCTCCTAAATAAGTTGGGAATTCTCCTTACTGGGATCTTCTTTATTAGTGACACTGCACTCTCACTATTACTAGTAAGTAATTTGGGAACGCTCCTTACTCTGATCATCTGTATCATTGATACGGCTCTCCCACTAGTACTCCTAAGTAATTTGGGAACTCTCCTTACTGGGGTCGTATGTATCATTGATATGGCACTTCCACTAGAATTCTTAAGTAATTTGGGAACTCTCCTTACTGTGATCGTCTGTATCATTGTTTCAGCACTCCCACTAGAACTCTTAAGTAATTTTTTAAATTCTTCTTACTGAGATCTTCTGTATCATTGATACAGCACTCCCACTAAAACTCTGAAATAATTAGGGAACTCTCCTTACTGGGATCATCTGTATCATTGATACGGCATTCCCACTAGAACTCCTACGTAATTTGGGAAATCTCCTTACTGGGATATTCTGTATCATTGATACAGCACTCCCATTAGAACTTTTAAGTAGTTTGGGAAATCTCCTTACTGGGATCTTATGTATGATTGATACGGCACTCCCACTAGAACTCCTAAGTAATTTGGGAACTCTCCTAACTGGGATCTTTTGTATAATTGATACGGCACTCCCACTAGAACTCCTAAGTAATTTGGCAACTGTGCTTACTGGTATTTTCTTTATCATTGATAGTTCACTGCCCATTAGAACTCCTAATTAATTTGGGAACTCTACTTTCTGGGATCTTCTGTATTAGTGACACTGCACTCCCACTAGAACTCCTAAGTCATTTGGTAACTCTCCTTACTGGGATAATATGTATCATTGATACGGCACTCCCCTAGTACTCCTAAGTAATTTGGGAACTCGCCTTAATGGGATCACCTGTATCATTGATACGGCACTCCCACTAGAACTCTTAAGTAATTTGGGAACTGTCCTTACTGGGGTCATCTGTATCATTGATACCACACTCACACTAGAACTCCTAAGTAATCTGAGAACTCTCCTTAATGGGATGTTCTCTATCATTGATACGGCACTCCCAATAGAACTCCTAAGTAATATTTTGAATTCTCCTTACTGGGATCTTCAGTATCATTGATACGCACTCCCACTAGAACTCCTAAGTAATTAGGGAACTCTCCTTACTGGGATTGTCTGTATCATTGATACTGCACTCCCACTAGAACTCCTAAGTAATTTGGAATCTCTCCTTACTGGGATAATCTGTATCATTGATAGTACACTGCCCATTAGAACTCCTAAGTAATTTGGGAGATCTCCTTACTGGGATCTTTGTGTCATTAATATGGCACTCCCATTAGAACTTCTAAGTAATTTGGGAAATCTCCTTACTGGGATCTTGTGTATCATTGCTACAGCACTCCCACTAGAACTCCTAAGTAATTTGGGAACTCTCCTTTCTGGGATCGTCTGTATCATTGCTAATCGTAACAAGTAGAACTCCTAAGTAATTTGAGAACTCTCCTTACTGAGATTGTCTGTATCATTGATAAATCATTCCCATTAGAACTCCTGAGTAATTTGGGAACTCTCCTTACTGGGATCTTCTGTATTAGTGACATTGCACTCCCACTAGTACTCCTAAGTAATTTGGGAATTCTCCTTACTGGGATCATCTGTATCTCTGATACGGCACTCCCAGTAGTACACCTAAGTAATTTGGGAACTCCCCTTACTGGGATCTTCTGTATCATTGATACGGCACTCCCACTAGTTCCCCTAAGTAATTTGGGAACTCTTCTTATTGGGATCTTCTTTATCATTGATATGGCACTCCCACTAGAACTCCAAAGTAATTTGGGAACTCTCCTTACTGGGATCATCTGTATCGTTGATACGGCACTCCCACTAGAACTCCTAATTAATTTTTTTGAATTCTCCTTACTGGGATCTTCTGTATCATTGATATGGCATTCCCACTAGGACTCCTAAGGAATTTGGGAACTCTCCTTATTGGGATTATCTGTATCATTGATACGGCACTCCCACTAGGACTTCTAAGTAATTTACTGGGATTGTCTGTATCATTGATGAATCATTCCCACTTGAACTCCTAAGTAATTTGAGAACTCTCCTTAATGGGATCATCTGTATCATTTATAAATCATTCCCACTAGAACTCCTAAGTAATTTAGGAACTCTTCTTACTGGGAACGTCTGTATCATTGAAACAGCACTCCCATTAGAACTCCTAAGTAATTTGCGACTCTCCTTACTGTGCTCTTCTGTAGCTTTGATATGGCACTCCCACTAAAACTCCTAATTAATTTGGGATCTCTTCTTACTGGGATCTCCTGTATCAGTGACACTGCACTCCCATTAGAACTCTTATGTAATTTGGGAACTCTCCTTACTGGGATCATCTGTATCATTTATATGGCACTCCCACTAGAACTCCTAAGTAATTTGGGAACTCTCCTTACTGGGATCATCTGTATCATTTTTACAGTACTCCCACTAGAACTCCTAAGTAATTTGGGATCTCTCATTACTAGGATATTCTGTAGCAATTATAAAGCACTCCAATTAGAACTTCTAAGTAATTGAGGAACTCTCCTTACTGGGATCTTCTGTATCATTGATGCAGCACTCCCACTACAACTCCTAAGTAATTTGGGAACTCTCCTTACTGGGATCGTCTGTATCATTGATGCGGCACTCCCACTAGAACTCTTGAGTAATTTGGGAACTCTCCTTGCTGAGATTGTATCATTGATACGGCACTCCCCCTAGAACTCCTAAGTTATTTAGGACCTCTCCTTACTGGGATCTTCTGTATCATTGATACATCACTCCCACTAGAACTCCTAAGTAATTTGGGAACTCTCCTTACTGTCATCTTCTGTATCATTGAAATGTCACTCCCACTAGAACTCCTAAGTAGTTTGGGTACTCTCCTTTCTGGGATTGTCTGTATCATTGATAAATCATTCCCAGTAGAACTCCTAAATAATCTGGGAACTCTCCTTACTAGGATCATCTATATCATTGATAAGTATTTCCCACTAGAACTCCTAATTAATTTGGGAACTCTCAATACTAGGATCATCTGTAGCATTGATAAGTATTTCCCACTAGAACTCTTAAGTAATTTGGGAACTCTCCTTACTGAGATTGTATCATTGATACGACACTCTCACTAGAACTCCTAAGTTATTTGGGAACTCTCCTTACTGGGATCTTCTGTATCATTGATACGTCACTCCCACTAGAACTCCTAAGTAATTTGGGTACTTTTCTTTCTGGGATTGTCTGTATCATTGATAAATCATTCCCAGTAGAACTCATAAGTAATTTGGGAACTCTCCTTAGTTGGATCATCTGTATCATTGATAAGTATTTCCCACTAGAACACCTAAGTAATTTGGGAACTCTCCTTACTGGGATCGTCTGTATCATTTACACTGCACTCCTACTAGAACTCCTAAGTAATTTGTGTCTCTCCTTACTGTGATCTTCTGTAGCATTGATTCGGCACTCCCACTAGAACTCCTAAGTAATTTGGGAACTCTCCTTACCGGGTATCGTCTTTATCATTGATACGGCACTCCCACTAGAACTCCTAAGTAATTTGGGAACTCTCCTTATTGGGATCTTCTGTATCATTGATATGACACTCCCACTACAACTCCTAAGTAATTTGGGAACTCTCCTTACTGGGATCGTCTGTATCATTGATAAGGCTCTCCCACTAGAACTCCAAATTAATTTGGGAACTCCTTACTGGGATCATCTGTCTCATTGATACTGCACTCCCACTACAACATCTAAGTAATTTGGGAACTCTCCTTACTGGGATCTTCTGTATCACTGATACGGCACTCCCATTAGAACTCCTAAGTAATTTGGGAACTCTCCTTACTGGGATCTTCTGTATCATTGATACTGCACTCCCACTAAAACTCTCCTTACTGGGATCATCCGTATCATTGATATGGCACAACCACTAGAACTCCTAAGTAATTTGGGAACTCTTCTCACTGAGATCGTCTGTATCATTGATACTTCATTCTGATTAGAACCCCTAAGTAATTTGGAACTCTCCTTACTGGGATCATCTGTATCATTGATACTTCACTCCCACTAAACTCCTAAGTAATTTGTAAACTCTCCTTACTGGGATTTTCTGTATTATTGATACTGCACTCTCACTAGAACTAATTTACTGGGAACTTTCCTTACCGTATGATTTTCCTGACATGCTTTTCTTTCATCCTGTTCTTGTTCTCGTCTTCTTTTTCTTGCACCGTTTTCCTGATTCTTCCTTAAACCTTGCATATGATTTCAGTGTCATGTCTGCTGCTGCATCTGTGCTGTTCAGTAGCAGCATTTAGTCAGCTGTGAAGAATAGAACCTGTGAGTCTACCCCTCATTAATTTTAGGTGTGCCCATGCTACCTTTTTCCTCACCTCTAGAATGACTTCCTCTATGATTTGGTGACAGTACACTTGCCTGGTTCCACTCCTACATGTTTTGATCTGCCTCCATTTTTTACTACCTCAGTTTATGGACTTGCATATATTGTCCTTATACAAGAATATACATTTGTCCACAGTGTTTCTTTTGTAGCATTCCACACAGACATCCTCATCTGCTTGTAGCCAATGTATTATGCAGATCAATTAAGACCATACCTTTGTTTCCTTTTGTATGGCTCCTCCCTCTATTTGAGTTCTTATTGGACTCACTGCTTCATCTCCAGTCTCCACCCCTTAACAAAGCTGTTCTGTCCCACTTGAATTTTCTGTGGGAGCAGGCTATCTAATTTCCTGGCTAGTGTATTTGCCAGTATTTTGACATCTGTATTTATGAGTGAGATTGTTTTGTAGCTTCTTCCTTCCTTCTCAGACATGATATCCTTATAGAATGTCTTTCTGATTGGGCTTTATGCAGTTGGTACTTATTCCCTCCATTCAAACATGCATTATGAGGTCTGTTCCTCCTTCTGCATTTTATACATTTGCTCGGAATATTCCTAGAAAATTTCTCTGATCCTTCAATCTTTTTCCATTGCTTCCTCTTCATTTCCTTTTAAATCTCACTGCATATGTCCCTACTTACTTTTAGTATATTTCTGCTAGGAGTTTCCCTTGATGATCTCCCACAGTCCCCTTGTAATCCTTCCGGTACAACTGTTAAACCTCAATCATTGTCATTACAATGCTCTCCGGTTATGTTTTTATTCTGGTTTCTTGAATCTGCAACTATTTCCTGTCCCCCTCTTCTACATTTCTGCAAATTGTGTCTCTCACTCTTTGAATCCCTCATCTAACCTTTAATTCTGTCATTTAGTTTGATAACTCTAGCTCACTACTGTTCAATTGTTACGTAATAATTGTTAATCTAACTATTCATGTTATCGATTATACATCCTTCCATTGGTAAAAAAATCATTGTTTCCTTAACCGTTTGGCTCTTGTTCCATTCTTCTTCCCTCATGACCCCCCCCCCCCAACGTGGCTTTAATGTCATCCTGCCAATGTTGCCCTGCCATGCTTTGTCTGCTTTGTTATATTTTATTGATTCCTCTATCAAGCTTTATTGCTGTTTCTTTCTGTCATGGTCTCTATACTGTTAGCTTGCCCATCACTAGCCATGTCCCTATTCTTCTGTATTCCTATCTCCACTTGCATTACCACTGCTACATACTCTGAGACATATCAGTTCTGTATCTGCATCTATTTGACTTCCTCTGTTAAGTTCTTCTTCTTTAAGAGTCTATCTAACCGGTTGGGTTCTGACAGGCAATTTCTAATGAATGTCTATTCCCTTTTCTTCAGGTTCAACTCCCTTTATATATCCTTCCACTCACCCCCTATCATACCCACCTTGGCCATGTTTTCCTTTCCATGACTTAATTAATTTCTGTGTTATATTCCCATTTTACCAAACAATATGCACCTGTCCAGGTCTGTGGTTGCGTAGAAGTGCCCCCATCGATGCTATTAATTTTTCCACTCTTCCCCCTACATTTATCTCTTTCATTACAAAATATCATGTTCATTTGAAGAGATGCCCACTTCCGCTGTCCAGGTCTATGCTCATTTGAATTCTCTGACTTCCTTGATGTTCACATACAAATTCATCTAGTCACCCAAGCAATCAGACCTAACTTCAAAACCATTAAACACTCTACTCTTGACTTTACCATCAACAAACATCCAACAATCCCATTAAAATCTGCCGACTCCCTCCATCTCTCAGTGACTGCTGAGTTATCACATCATCTATCACAGACCCATCAATTAAATGGTTTACTATTTTAAAGGCTTTTAAACCACTGTCACCATTAAACATAGTCAAACTAAAAAAAAATCATTCCTTTTTCTCCTGACAAAAAAATAGGATTATCCAGATATTGCAGCCAGCAATCTCACCATAACTATCCTTTACCATCAAGACTGTTTTTTGCCTAGAAATGAAAATGCTGCTAAATGCTCATAATCTGAAATTGCTAACTAAAAAACTCAACATCCTAGTACAGCTGGAAAACAGAAAAGCAAACAATCAAGCTCTCTTCACCACCCCCATGAACCTAGCCAAACAATCGATCAGGAAGCACAAATTATTGTTTCACATATCCAAGCAATATATCTTCTGCACTTCACTGAATAATGAAACTTGATTAATGTTCCCTTCATCAACCCTCAACATGTATAAACAATGCTTTTGAACTTGTTTGCAGTTAAAAGCTTTCTCTAGAGTCTCCTTGCTCTTTTATCTGTTTAAAATTTTCATTTAAAGGCTCACTGCTGCTTTTCTACTGTGATAGACATTTCTGCAATTTTTTCTACCTAAGTAGTGTGGGTATTTGTAGCATTGTCCATATTCAGGCTTGTGTTTTGGGCCTAGTTGTTGTGGAGGCTGTGTGTCTGAGCACATGTTCAAGGCCATCTTAGTTTAGCCAAAGCCATTCTGCATTTCAGTGAGAGGGGATTGTTTATGGTCATTGGCTGATTGGGGTTACTTGGACTACGGCTTGGAGTAAGCACCTCATTGGTTCTTTTGTGCTTTTTTTAAAGTTGTTTCAGGTTTCAGCTTTCTGTTACCTAAGAAGTTAACTCGTGAGTGTTTCTGCCATTTCACACTGAGCTAATTGGAGGAAGGGCACTGAGTAAACTCGGATCTGTAATATATAACATTAAATATCCTGCTTTTTTGTTTATTTTTGTGCGTTATTTACAGCAATTTTATTGTCTGCTGCATACTTTTCTAGCTAGTTTCACTGTATTCACTGTATGTGAGGTAGTAACCGGAAATTGTCTACATTTATTAAGCATCTGTTTGGGTTTTTTATTATTTATTTTTATTTTTATTTATTTTACATTTGTTTAGTCTAACCAGATATATTTCCATTTTCAGTAGAGGCCCGGGGGAAAAAAGCTCCAATAGTAGCATAAAGAATTTAAACAACAATACTATCACAAAGTAATATAAATAATTTACAAAAATACAAAGAAATAATATTAAAATGCAGAGATTAAACTAAACAAAAAATGTACATACTGGTTAAGACAAGTCTTTTTACAGTATCATACATGAGGTAGTTTATAATACAGAAAGGAAAGTATTTGCACAGAGAGTTAATATAATTTTAGTAGTCACAGTTACTGCTTTAGGGAGATAAGCAGTGTAGTTTTAGTAAAACATGGGAAAAAATGGAGAAAAAAAAATAAATGGAATCAGAAGTTAGTCAGGATTGCTGCAGGGGCATAACCAGTGTGTTTTGAGGTGTCTTTTGAGCTTTTGTTTAAATAGTGGAAGGGAAGGAAGTAAAGTTAGTTCACTAGGTAGTAAGTTTCATTTTTTTTCAGCAGTGTTGCAGAACAGGGAATCGCCTGCCTAGTTGTTGGTCTTGCTTATGTTAGCTAGAAGTTTGCTAGAGGAGCGTAGGGAATTACGATTTTTGTAAGGGATAATGAGATTAGCGAGTATAGGAGGGTTGTTTGGTTGGTAAAATATCTTGTGGGCAGTAGTGAGTTGGGAAAGTATCAGATTGTTTTGTAGTTCCGGTCAGCCTAGCTGCTGTAGATTTTGACAGTGGTGAATTCTAAAGGGATTACCTGTGGAAAATATGGCAATGCTATTGTAGGAGTTAACTATTTTGAGAAGGTTATTTTTTTTTTTTAGGTTTGTATATATGGGTGAAGTGTAAAGAAGAGTTGAGATTAAATGAGAGTGGGAAATTGTGGTTCTAGCTGTTGGAGTTAAGAAGGGTTTGATTTTATATAATGAGTCCATTTTTCTGTTTACTGTTTTAATAATTTTGTTTATATGGTTATCAAATTATGGTTATTGTTAATTGTAATTCCTAACAGTTTGGTAGTAGAGTCGGGAGATATAAGGGTGCCATTATTGGATTTGACAGAGAAATCTATAGGGATGGACTTACTGGTAGGAGTAAAGAGTAGGAGCTTAGTTTTTTTGGCATCCAAAAGGAGGCAACATTTCAAGAATCATGCCTCAACTGTGTTGAATACCTTCTGAGTCAGGGATTGTAGCTCTGATGGGGAGTTAGCTGAACATATGATTGTAGAATCATCTGCATATTTATGCAGGTGGCTTGAGGAATTGCTACATAAAGGTCATTGATGAAAAGTGAGAAAGGAAGAGGTCCTAAAATGGAGCCCTGGGGGACACCAAGGGTGACTGGCAGGTGGGATGATAGATTATTCTCCCAGAGAACTGCCTGTTGCCTATTGCTGAGGTAGGACTTGAACCATTGAACTGCCAGAGTATCAGGAGAAAGGGATTCTAGAGTATTTATAAAAAGGGGGTGGTTTACCATGTCAAAAGCTTTTGAGATATCGAAGAAGAGTGCAGATGAGAGGATGTTGTTATTACGGTTTTTATTGATGGACTCTGTGAATGACAAGAGAGCAGTAGTGGTACTGTGAAAAGGCCTAAAACCACGTAGGCAGTTAGCTAGTATGTTGTGTTGAGTTAAATGGTGTAGTAGCTGACGGTGAATGCATTTTTCCATAACTTTTGCTAAGGGTGATAAAAGAGTTATTGGTCTATAGTTAGAATAGTCATTTGAGTTACCCCCTTTGTGTAGGGGACAATGTGGGAGATTTTCCAGATGTCTGGGATGATTCCCTCATTAATGGTTCTGTTTATAAGGATGGATACAGGATAGGCAACTGCTTTGGCTGCTTTTTGCAGGTATTCATATGGTAACTGGTCAGCAGAGGGAGTACAAGGCTTAAGTTTTTGGATGATTTTATAGATTAGAGTGGTAGAGATGGGTTGTAAGTGGAATGTTGGGAAAGTACCAGATGTAGAGGTAGGGAGACTTGAGTTGTCAGGGGCTAGTTGACTGGCTAGAGATTGCATGGTCTCTGTGAAGAAGGTATTGAAGGCATTGGTAGTTTGATGGGGGGGGGTATTGTGATCAGCCCCTAGAGGAGTTGGTGTACTAGAGTGCCCTGGGTGAAAGAGTCTATTAATATTTGACCAGAACTTTTGTGGATTGTTTTGATGGGTTTGCTGTAGTTTACAATAGTAGTTATTTTTGTCTGTGAGTATTGCTTTTTTGTAATATTTCTCAATTGTCTAAAAGTTTGTTGCTCAGAGGTGGTTTTGGTGGCTCTCCACTTAGCCCAGGATTTGTTCCTAAGCAAAATTTTCTGTCGATTTTCATTAGATAGCCAAGGGGCAAGTTTGGACTTTATTTTAATAGACCACTTAGGAGTGTGAATATCAAGGATATCAGTATTAAAATCACCTAGTATTATTGTTTCTTTTGGGTAGGTGGAAGACACCCAGTTTAGAATATCCTTGATTAAGTTGCTATTATTGCCAGGAGGTAGGTAGATACAGATGATATATAAGGATTTGCTAGGGCTGAATTGAAATCTGGAGATAAGGATTTCTGCCATACTATCCTGGGGTGGGTTAAAAGGTAAAGAGGAGATCTGGAGGCCATCTTTAAATATAATTGCTGCTCCCCCTCCCTTATGTTTTGTATGGTCTTGTCTCAATATATTATATCCTGGGGGGATGATTGCATTGTCTTTAGTTCCAGGTTTTACCCAAGTTTCTGTCAGGCAGAAAATGTCAAAGGAGTGAATGTCACAGAGGGCATGGAGATGGACGACTTTATTATTAATACTACAGATATTGAGATATCCTATTAGGAAAGAGTTGGAGGGTCTAGCTTGGGTATCCAGGGTTGAGGGATAGGGGCTTTAAGTTTTGACTGTGGGGACATTGGTTGGGTCAGGGTTAGGGTGTATGTCTCCATCTTCCAAGGAGAAATTCTTTTGTCTTGGGACAGGGTTATATATAAAGCTAGTTAGATATTTCACTTTCCTTACTGTGAGGTTATTGTATTTAATATGCTTGAGTCTATGGTATTTGGCTAGCAGGTAGCTGAGAGTGGATGTGATGTTTATTTGAGTATGGATGAGGATAAAAGTTTGTATGGCTGTTTGTTTTGGAGAGTAGTTAAACAGGTCATAATTCCCTTTTTCAAAGGAGGTGAAATGATAGGCTGAGGTGAGGGCAGGTATGATTGCGGATATGAGTATAAGCTTGGTTAGGATAGCATTAGTTACTACAGGCATATTGTTAAGATTACTTTAAAACAATGGAGGAGAAACAGGGATAATAAAATAAAAGAGATGATTTTTTGTTTTGATTTCCTGCCTAGGAGTGTATCATATAACTTGTTTACAGTTAAAAGCTTTCTCTAGGGTCTCCTTGCTCCTTTATCTGTTTAAAATTTTCATTTAAAGGCTCACTGCTGCTTTTCTGTTGTGATAAACATTTCTGCAGTTTTTTTCTACCTATGTAGTGTGGGTATTTGTAGGATTGTCCATATTCAGGCTTGTGTTTTGGGCCTAGTTGTGGAGGCTGTGTGTCTGAGCACATGTTCAAGGCCATCTTAGTTTAGCC
Source organism: Protopterus annectens (assembly GCF_019279795.1). Classification (NCBI taxonomy): domain Eukaryota; kingdom Metazoa; phylum Chordata; order Ceratodontiformes; family Protopteridae; genus Protopterus; species Protopterus annectens. The sequence continues at coordinate 1,025,108,145 of NC_056726.1, read as the reverse complement.
AAAGCCATACTGCATTTCAGTTTGAGGGGGTTGTTTATGGTCATTGCCTGATTGGGGTTACCTGGACTACGGCTTGGAATAAGCACCTCACTGATTCTTTCGAACTTTTTTTTTAAAGCTGTTTCAGGTTTCAACTTTTTGTTACCTAAGAAGTTAACTTGTGAGTGTTTCTGCCATTTCACACTGAGCTAATCGGAGGAAGGGCACTGAGCAAACTCAGATCTGTAATATATAACATTAAGTATCCTGTTTTTTTGCTTATTGTTACAAGTTATTTATAGCACTTTTATTGTCTGCTGCATATTTTTTAGCTAGTTTCATTGTTTGTGAGGTATTAAATGGAAAATGTTTACATTTATTAAGCATCTGTTTGGGTTTTTTGTTCTGATTTTCTGCCAAGGAGTGTATCATATAACTTGTTTGCAGTTAAAAGCTTTCTCTAGAGTCTCCTTGCTCCTTTATCTGTTTAAAATTTTCATTTAAAGGCTCATTGCTACTTTTCTGCTGTGATAGACATTTCTGCAGTTTTTTCTACCTAAGTAGTGTGGGTATTTGTAGCATTGCCCATATTCAGGCTTGTGTTTTGGGCCTAGTTGTTGTGGAGGCTGTGTGTCTGAGCACATGTTCAAGGCCATCTTAGTTTAGCCAAAGCCATACTGCATTTCAGTGAGAGGGGATTGTTTATGGTCATTGGCTGGCTGGGGTTACCTGGACTATGGCTTGTAGTAAGCACCTCATTGGTTCTTTCAAGCTTTTTTTTAAAGTTGTTTCAGGTTTCAACTTTCTGTTACCTAAGAAGTTAACTTGTGAGCATTTCTGCCATTTCACACTGAGCTAATCAGTGGAAGGGCACAGAGCAAACTCGGATCTGTAATATATAACATTAAGTATCCTGTTTTTTTGCTTATTTTTATGAGTTATTTATAGCACTTTTATTGTCTGCTGCATACTTTTCTAGCTAGTTTCACTGTGTGTGAGGTATTAACAGGAAATTGTCTACATTTATTAAGCATGTGTTTGTTTTTTTTTTGTTCTGATTTCCTGCCAAGGAGTGTATCATATTGTTTCCCACTCTCCCACCCTATTGGTATTGTGTTCTTATACTTGGTGGCTTTGCAGTTGCCCGCCCCTACTGTAAATTTGATCTGGGACACTCTTCCCAGTCTAGTGGCATTACCTCATTCTACCTAATACAGGCAGAACATTTGAGAAGGCCAACCCACTTAGTTTCTGCTCCTCCGTTCCCATTTCCACTTTACAAACAACACAAAAAAGAATTTCTAAGCTTGTTTCCTGTCTTTCCTGTAAGTCGTCTAGTCCAGATACAGATTTGCTGTATCCAGGACAGTTTGTAAGCTTCTGAACCCCCAAGCCTTTCTGTGTTGGAAGGAAGCCTTCTAGCTTAATTTTGTTTCTTAGAACTAGCCAGTTTTTTAGTTTCAGCATGCAAATCTGTTTCTTTGAGCTCAGCACTTGTTCAGAACTCATTGTAAGCACTAAATAAGCTACAAATTACTACAGCTCTCAACTTTCCTCACTTGTCTAGAGGAAAACAGTTTTTAGTACTTAATAAATAATCACCTATCCAGGCATGTCTAAGGGTCATATCCCGGTGTTTTCTCATGTCTACCTGATGAATCTGGGGCTTTTGGGGCAATGCAGCAATTGCCTCATGTACACAGACAACCATCTCCTCCTACCACCCAATACTACAAGAGGAGAGGGCAAACACTTGCATGACACCACACTCATCCCATAGTCCCTCAAAACCTACACCTCCAAAATACACACATAGAAGCACAAAACACACACCTACATTCACAGAGGCTCTCAATAAAAATCTACCCAAGCAACAGGAACATCCAAAGCAGAAATGCAAGCAACCTCCACCCCCAACACAGTCCAAATGACACATAGCCCACAAACTCAGTGTGCCACTCAACCACAGCCCATAAGGCATAACAACGTACCCAACACTCTAGTCATAGGTGACTCTATAGTCAGGCACACTGAAATTCCACTCACCTGGCTAAACAAGGAGAAAGTTACTGTCAGCTGCCTGTCGAGTGCTAGGATCTGCCACATAACGCATGCACTCAGGTCACTCCACAAGTACAAATATGACTCTGTCATTGTCCATGCTGGTGTGAATGACCTGAGATGTACCTCCCTGGGCTACATGAAAAGAGACATGGAGGAGCTGTCTGATCTTGTAGCCCAGGAATGTATGACCTTAGCCCTGAGTAGCATTCTGCCATCACCCAAAATGATACCACAGTACAAGGACAAATGATTGACTTCAGCAATTGACTAAGCTTCTGGTGTCATTTTAAGGGTATCCAGTATCTGTCTGCTAGGGATGACATGACTCACAAACCACAATGCTTTGCCAGAGATAACCTGCACCTGTCACCCTTGGGATTCTGGATACTGGCTAAGGCTCTTGCCACCCCTATAGTGTCTTATTAGGCAAGGGTCAAATGACAAATTCACCACTGTAACAGGTACAAGCAAGCAAAATCTGAGGGTTATGCTACTCAATCCTAGAAGTCTAAACCACAAAATGCACTCACTTGAGGCACTCCTTAAAATGGAGAAAATTGACATCTGTGCAGTGACAGAGACCTGGTTCAAGGCTCCAGAGAGCACCCCTACATTACCAGGTTATAATGCATACCACACCTTTCGGCCAACTAACCTGGACCAAAACACTAAAGGTGGAAGTGTGTCCAAATTCATTAAGGATATCCACACCTCCAGGCTAGCTGCTCAGCATAATGCATCCGAGATAATCCAAGTGCAACTAACTCGGGCCAAGACTGCAATCCAAATTGTAGCTTGCTACAGATCCTCCACCATACCCCAGGATTCCCACTCCTCATTTCTTGATACACTGGAAAATATTATGGTACAACCTAACACCCTAATAATGGGCATTTTCAAGTACCCCACCATTAACTGGGAAGACTACTCATGTACTAACTCTTGTGCTCAATGGTTTCTGGAATTTATAAATTCCAATGCCTTGGATCAAATTATCCACACCCCCACCCAGGGGCCGCAATATCCTAGACCTGCTCATTACCAACATGGGCAACCGGTGTATCACACCAAAGGTCAATTCCTCGTTGGTCAGATCCGAACACAAGCTAATCACCCTAGACATCCACATTCCACCCTCATCTCCCATTAGGGAAACCACTGTAAAACAAATTTCCAAAGCCAACTTCACACTTCTTAAGACAGATGTGGCAAACTTCATGACACCCATGCTGACAGACAATAAAGGTATGATGGCTGAATCCTACACAAATGCACTTTATAAGCACTTACATGAGTGCATGGATTGTGCAGTCTCTAACAGAACCAAGATGCTATCCTCCAAAAAAGGAAGCCAATCTGGTGGTCCCCTGCCATAAACAAACTCTACAACAGAAGAAAGAAAGTGTTGCAAAAAAGAGTAAAATCCCATGATTGGAGGAAATCCTTGGTCAGCCTCAGTAAGAAGCTGAGATCCCTCATAAAATCCTCCAAACTAGTTACGAAAACAAAATCGCCACTGATTCTAAAGACAATCACAAAGCATTCTATAGCTATGTCAAGAATCTCAATGGCAACATTCAGATCTGCTCTGAGTTACAGCACAATGACACTAAATATACAGAAACAACTGATATTGCCAACATCCTGGCAGATAGGTTCAGTGCTAACTTTACCCACCTCTCATTCTCTAATGGGCCCATCTCTATACCTGAAGAATGCAAAGTTCCTGTAATCACAGCTGCACAGGTATAATACACACTCTCCAAAGCCAAGAACACAGCATCTATGGGACCGGACAACATCCTAGGCTGCATTCTACACGAAGTACAGAATGAACTGGCACCCCAACTAAGTACTATGTTCAATCATAGCCTCACCTCAGGCTTTGTGCCCACTGAATGGTGCACAGGAATGGTTTTCCAACTCCACAAAGGGGGAGCCACCATGGACCCTGGGGACTACTGCCCCATTAGGCTGAAGAGCCTGGTCTGCAAGGCCATGGAATGTATCATCACGGAACTTATAAACAATGACACTGGTAATCTCCAAACTCTGGATCCTACCCAGTTCGGATTTGTAAAAGACAGATCATGTCTCCTAAACTTGATAGACTTCTTTGAAGCGGTCACCAAAGCCATAGATGGGGGAAATGTGGTTCACACAACCTATCTAGAGCTCGCCAAGACTTTCAACACCATCCCCTTCTTTGGAATTATAGATAAACTTACTAAACTAGGTATAAATCCCTATGTCACAAGATGGGTTGCCAACTGGCTCACTGACAGAACCCACACTTTGAAAGTAGCAGACTCCAAGTCCAACTTCAGACCAGTGACATATAGAGTACCACAGAGTTCAGTCCTGGGTCCTCTCCTCTTTGGTATCTACTTCTCTGAAGTACAGGCTAACACAGAAGGTCTTTGGCTAACCACGTTCGCAGATGTCTGCAAACTAGGATCCATAATCAAAACTCCTAACGATGTGGAAATCCTACAAATGGGCCTCAATGAGGCAGATGCCTGGTGTCAAAGCCATGGCCTCATGCTCAGTGCCAAAAAGTGCATTGTCATCCCTTTTGGTAAAAACTCTGTACCCATGGACTACCACATAGGCGGCAGTCTATTTAACACCAAAAGTGTGGTAAGAGACCTTTGGACATAGGTGGACAGTAGTCTCTCCTTTGATATCACATTGCCACAGTAGTCAGGTAATCCTTCCATGTGGCACACCTCATCACAAAAGGTTTCTCATTTAGGAAAAAGAGGTCATTGTTCCCCTCTACTCATCACTCATTAGACCCATTATAGAGTACAACACCCCATTTGGTATGTACCTCACAAGACATCTACAACAACTGGAAAGGCCACAGAAATACCTCACAAAGAGGATTACCAATCTCAAACAGATGCCCTACACAGATCATCCCAAAAAACTCCAGCTTTATTCCATCCCATATCGCCTACTCAGAGGCAATCTCTGCCTAACACACAAAGCTGTTGGACATGCTCCACTTAAAGAAATCCCAATCCCTCCAAGCTACATGCTCTAGGGACCTAAACCTTGTCACCACAATAAGCAGAACATACTGGAGGGATAGATTTCTGTCCCAGAGACTTGACAAACTCTGGAACAAACTATCTAGCTATATCAAACAAAGCTCCTCATTAGCACTCTTCAAGAAAAATCTTGATGATTGGATGAGAGATAGGAAATTCGCCCCATGGATTACTTCTGTGGCTCTGCTCGACAGGGGCACAGGAAAATAATTTTCTTGGGTGGCAAAATCCAGGGTGCCATTTGGCTTGGCTTCTATAGGGCCTAGGGCCAATAGCCTAGTACCTACCTATGAACCTATGAAACTATGAACACTGCATTCATTGAGAATACAAATAATCATGTTCAGCATTTCTGAACTGACTTCACTGTAACTGCTATGGAACTGTAATGTTATTACATCCCAGTAAACTTTGCTTGAATTACGCTTCCACAGTGGTTGATTCCTCACATAATATACTACTGTTATTTTCTGTATGTTGACTTCATGATTGCACTACTTGTGTGATGATGGAAAAGCCCACACATAGTGAATCATTATAGGCATGCCATCACATAATGCATGCTGGAAACACCTACATGTAGTGAATCCCTACAGGCATGCCATCACACAGTGCATGCGGAAATGCCCACATGTAGTGAATCACTACAGGCATGCCATCACACAGTGCATGCTGGAAATGCCCTCATGTAGTGAATCTCTACAGGCATGCTATCACACAATGCATGCTGGAAACGCCCACATGTAGGGAATCATTATAGGCATGCCATCACACAATGCATGCTAGTAACGCCCACATGTAGTGAATCATTATAGGCATGCCATCTCACAGTGCATGCTGGAAATGCCCTCACATAGTGAATCACTATAGGCATGCCATCACACAGTGCATGCGGAAATGCCCACACATAGTGAATCTCTACAGGCATGCCTTCACACAGTGCATGCAGAAATGCCCACACATAGTGAATCTCTACAGGCATGTCATCACACAGTGCATTCTGGAAATGCCCACACATAGTGAATCACTATAGGCATGCCATCACACAGTGCATGCTGGAAATGCCCTCACATAGTGAATCACTATAGGCATGCCTTCACACAGTGCATGCTGGAAACACCCACATACAGTGAATCACTGTTGGCATGCTATTATACAATGTGTGGACAAGGGTTTGAATTACACACTGCAGGATCCTGACATCCCTCATGCAATGAATCACTACTGACATGCTATTATACAATGTGTGCAGAGATTCGGATCACACTCCATAATCCTGACATCCCACACACAGTGAATCACTGCTGGCATGCTATTATACAATGTGTGTACAGGGATTTGAATTACACATGTCATGATCCTGACATCTCACACACAATGAATCACTATCGGCATGCTATTACACAATGTGTGCACAAGGATTCAAATTACACACTCCATGATCCTGACATCCTGCACACAATGAACCACTATAGGCATGCTATTATACAATGTGTGTAGAAAGATTTGAATTACACATGCCATGATCCTGACATCTCACACACAATAAATCACTATTGGCATGCTATCACATATGTACTGTCAGTGACTCTAGGCACAACCTACAGAATCCTGTTAGCCCACTCATAGTAATTTCCTAACAACAAACAGCCACACAATGTGCCAGCAGTGATCAAAAACACACATCTTCACATTTATGTAATATTGAAAAAAAAGATGCTCAGAAATAGTATAAGATGATGATAAGACACATAGTACAGATATGCAATTGTTGACATATTGTAAGAATACCATAAATATAACATTATATATATATATATATATATATATATATATATATATATATATATATATATATAGATATATATAAAATTATATATATAGATATATAAATATAGATATACAGATAAATATATATATATATATATGTTGAACTTTTGTAATGTCAAATTTGTTTACTCCAGATGAAGTGATCAAAACTCATTTCATTGCTTCTGCTGGCACTAAGTCCATCTGAGATTGAGTAGTGGGGATAAGGGAATTTGCCACTTCACCACTGTAGACTAATCTTCGAGTTGTTATACATAATTAACAGGGGGTGTGTGCGGGCAGGGGGACTTGCCCCACGCAAAAAAAAACATGTTTTTTGTTTTGTTTTGCTATTTTGTTTCCTTATTTTTCAACATTATGTTTTTTAATCCTTTTGTTCAATGTTTTTTAAACTATGTTTTTGTACTTCAATGTTTCAAAGTCCATTGATGTATATATATATATATATATATATATATATATATATATATATATATATACACATAGATACATTTATACACATGCATATGCCTGTGTGTATGTGCGTGTGTGTGTGTGTCTGTTTGTATGTGTCTGCACATGTGCATGTGCTTGTTTAATTGCATGTGTCAGTGTGTGCCTATGCATGTGCGAGTGTGTATGTGTGTGTGTGTGTGTGTGTGTGTGTGTGTGTGTGTGTGTGTGTGTGTGTGTGTGTGTGTGTGTGTGTGTGTGTGTGTGTGTGTGTGTGTGTGTGTGTGTGTGTGTTTATATGCGTGTGTGTGTGTGTGTGTGTGTGCTTATATGCGCGCATGTGTGTGTGCTTATAAGCATGTGTGTGCGCATGCACGCATGCCCGTGTGCATGTGTTTGTTTATATGTGTGTGTCAGTGTGTGCCTATGTGTGTGCGAGTGTGTATGTGTGTGTGCTTATGTGTGTGTGTGTGTGTGTGTGTGTGTCTGTTTGTCTGTGTGTGCACATGTGCATGTGCTTGTTTATATGCATGTGTCAGTGGGTGCCTATGTGTGTGCGAGTGTGTATGTGTGTGTGCTTATATGCGCGCATGTGTGTATGTGCTTATCTGTGTGTGTGTGTGTGTGTGTGTGTGTGTGTGTGTGTGTGTGTGCGTGCTTATATGCGTGTGTGTGTGTGTGCATATATGCGCGCGCGTGTGTGTGCTTATATGTGTGTGTGTGTGTGTGTGTGTGTGTGTGTGCTTATATGCGCTCATGTGTGTGTGTGTGTGCTTATATGTGAGTGTGTGTGTGTGTGTGTGTGTGTGTGTGTGTGTGTGTGTGTGCGTGTGTGTGCTTATATGCGCGCATGTGTGTGCTTATATGTGTGTGTGTGCGTGAGCATGCGTGCCCGTGTGCATGTGCTTGTTTATATGTGTGTGTCAGTGTATGCCTATGTGTGTGCGAGTGTGGGCATGTGTGTGTGTGTGTGTGTATTACATTTATATACAGATAAAAGAATAGAAAGAGTAGGGCATGAAGTTCAAATAGTACAACAAATGAAACGTGATAACACTGTAATTGAGAAATTTAATAACTAAAATAATTTTGATGCCACTTACTTTTGGCAGATGATGAGAGGAAATCTAAATATAGGAAGATTAATATGTAAGTTAATTCAGATTGCAAAATAAGTGTGTGAATGTTTCATACATTTTAATAAATAAAATAAAACATGGTATCAAAACCTGAGATTTAGTTATAGCATTTTGTGACACAAAAACAATAATAATTAGTCTTTTACTATTTCAGTCATAATCATAGAATATGTATCCTTCGATATAAATATACTAAAGTAAAGTTTCCAGGTAAGAACCATCTGCTTACATTTCCTATAAAATCTATTTTCAGATATTACATTTTTGCAATTTATGTGTTTTCCATATTCACTGTAATTTCACATTAATTCTTTGAAACACAATACAGTTTCTAAGGAAATATTTCTAGAAGCACAAGTTGGCAAATAATTTCCCCTTGGGAAACACATGAAAACAAAGGTGGAGCTTTTCATTTTACTGTTTTAAGAAAGAGCTGGCCCTTTAAATTTGCCTTGATACTAAGTTTAGACAAGAAGAACATTTTTTTCCTACTTCTGTCACAAGGATTTGCAAATTTGCAACTGCCACCACAATATGCAACTAGAAGGATAGAATACAATGATATTCTGAGTTTTCGGCTTTGTGTAAAAACTCCTGATGCTTGCCTTATAGAAATAACACTTATTACCAATAAAATACACCTAAATCTGGCTTAAATTTGTTCATATTTTTGCTTTCCATCACATGAAGGTGAAGTTTCTAATATCCACCAATTACAGAAAACAGAGTTGATTCTATATTTCTACACAAGTTTGTCAACAACCTCAAAAAAATTGAAGTACAGGCTAACACAAAAGGTCTTTGGCTAACGAAGTTCGCAGATGACTGCAAACTAGGAGCCATAATCGAAACTCGTAACGATGTGGACATCCTACAAAAGGGCCTCACTGAGACAGATGCCTGGTGTCAAAGCCATGACCTCAAGCTCAATGCCAAAAAGTGCATTGTCATCCCCTTTAGTTAAAAACTCTGTACCCATGAACTACAACATAGGCAGTAGTATACTTAACACATAAAGTGTGATAAGAGACCTTGGGACCCAGGTGGACAGTAGTCTCTTCTTTGATAATTACATCGCCACAGTAGTCAGAAAATCCTTCTACGTGGCACACCTCATCACAAAAGGTTTCTCATCCAAAAAAAAAGAGGTCATTGTTCCCCCTCTACTCATCACTCATTAGATCCATTATAGAGTACAATGCCCCTTTTGGTATGTACCTCACAAGACATCTACAACAACTGGAAAGGCTGCAGAAATACCTCACAAAGAGGATTGCCGGCCTCAAACAGATGCCCTACGCAGACCGTCTCAAAAAACTCCAGCTTTACTCCGTCGCATATCGCCTACTCAGAGCTGATCTCTGTCTAAGATACAAAGCAATGTCAGACCCAGAGCTGTTGGACATGCTCCACTTAAAGAAATCCCAATCCCTCTGACCTACATGCTCTAGGGACCTAAACCTTGTCACCACAATAAACAGAACATGCCGGAGGGATAGATTCCTGTCCCAGAGACTTCCCATACTCTGGAATAAACTACCTAACTATATCAAACAAAGCTCCTCATTAGCATTCTTCAAGAAAAATCTTGATGATTGGATGGGAAATAGGAAATTCACCCCGGGGATCACTTCTGTGGCTCTGCTCGGCAGTGGCACAGGAAAATAATTTTTTTGGATGGCAAAAGCCAGGATACCTTTTGACTGGGCTTGTATAGACCCTAGGGCCAATAGCCTAGTACCTACCTATGAACCTATGAAATCTCAGGTGTCAGTCAGATTCAAGCCCAAGTACTTCCAAATGTACAAGTCTCTGAAAGCTTTAAATGTGAATATTAGTCAGCTGTTAGCTATCTATAGGAAACTGAAGCAAATTTATTTTTTCAGTCTTTCCAGATATAATATCAAGTATTCCTTATTTAACTGTATTAACCCGTTAGCATAATGGTTAAAGTCTTTACCTCCCATGCACATGGTACAAGGTAGGATCCTAACTTTAGGTGAATGTCTGAATGGAATTTGAATGTTCTCCATGTGTTTCTGTCGGATTCCTTCCACTTTAAAAAAAAAACATGCCGAGTGTCTCCATTTCAGTCTGACCCAAGAATAGAGTTATGGTTAGCAGCACAGACTCTAGATGATACTCTATGGGGGGAGAGTTGTATAGACCAACCACTTTGGCCATCAACTGTGGCATGTATATCATCAAGATAGGTGAACATGGATCACAGGCTGCATTCTGATTCAGTGCTGGCCTCTCAGTGATGTAAAAACTGGTTCTGGGTGATAATAAGTAATATCACCAAATGGGCATAGGTATTTAACAGTGATAAGTGGGTTGAGGACCAGGCCTGCTCCAACCTATGCTAGCGACCTTTGGTAACTGTGTGAGGGGTGTATGTGGTCCTATTGGCCAGTGTGTGCCAATCATAAGGCCAATCAGCTCTGGATCAATAAGCTATTGGCCATCCAGTGTCCAGCTGTCCAGCTTGGGTAACTTGGGATAGCTCAGGTAAGCAAAAGCTTGATATAAAACCAATCAACCTGCCAAACATGAACTAAGAATTACCACGCTCACTCACTGGATGCAGCATGGAAGTGGATGACATGTCACCTGGTTTGGGATCCAGAGTCAACTATTCAGGGGGAGGGGAGAGGAGAGACTAAGAATATTGTGGGGAGTTAGATTCCAGTGTAAGAATAGGACACCACTCATAATCTCAGAATATTCCCCACAGCAGGGTTGTGATAGTGAAGAAAAGACAGCAACCAAAGTCAAAGAAAACTTTATTGTCATTCAGAACTATACCAGTGTAGCTGAACAAAATTGTGATGCTTCGTTCCCAGTGCAAAAATATACATGCAGATAAGAATAATAATAAAAATAACATAAAATAAAAATAAAAGTAAAAATAGAATAAGATAATAACATAACGACCAGACACACTGTGCATATAAATAGAATTGAGTAACAACATTTGCATGACATTACTATAACATAAGAACTAAGCAGCACATGGAATGGGCATCATGAATATTGCAAGGTGTGATTTATATATTGCACTTCATAGAGTCCTATGGCAAGGTAAGGTGTGAACCAATGCTAAATATACATATCAGTTAGTTATTGTACATGAAAAAGCTTAATATTTATAGTGCAAAAAAGCCTGGATATATAAGGATCTGTACAGTCAGATAAATAGCATAACTGTGTGGTAGGAGGAGAAGAATGTATTGACAGTCTCCTGGCTTGTTTTTCACAAGAGTCCAGTAGTCTAATGGATAGAGGAAAGAAACTGTTGTTAAATCTAGAAGTCCTACAGTGCATACTTCTGTATCTCCTACCTGAGGAGAGGCAGGAGAACATACTGTTTGCAGGATGTGAAGGATCACTGGATATCTTCCTGGTTCTACTGATGCAGCATGATTAGAGTAGGTCTTTCAGAGGTGCAAGAGAGGAACCCATGATTTTCTCTTCTGCTCTTACAACTCGCCTAAGAGTCTTGCGAGCAGAGGTGTTGCAACCTCCATACCAGACAGTGATGTTACTGGTGATTATGCTTTCGATGACACCCCTGTAAAAAGTTTGGAGGATGGTCTTCAATAGTTTTGCCTTCCTCAGTTTCATTAGGAAGTGTAAGAGTTGCTGAGCTATTTTGACCATGTGAGATACATGGACTGACCAGGACAGGTCCTCAGTGATATGTACCCCCAGAAATTTTGCACTTTTGACCCTTTCCACTGTCATCCCTTTCATCTCTAGAGGGTAGAGTGGTTCTTGAGACCTTCTGAAGTCTATAATCAGTTCCTTAGTCTTGCTGACATTCAGTGCTAAGTTGTCACACCAGCCCAAAAGATGTTTGATCTCATTCCTGTAGGCTGTCTTCTCTCTATCTCTGACCAGACCTATGACCATGGTGTTATCCGCAAATCTGATGATTTTATTGGACTCATGTTTGGCTACACAGTCATATGTTAGCATGATGAATAGGAGAGGACTTAAGATGCACCCCTGTGGTACTCCTGTATTCAGAGTTACACTTTCAGAACTGTTGTCGCCCACACAAACCCTTTGAGGCCTTTCTGTGAGGAAACTTAGAATCCAGTTACATAAGTGGGAGTTGATGCCCAGCTGTAGTAGTTTCATTATCAGATTCGGTGGGATGGCGGTACTGAAAGCAGAACTGAAGTCTATGAGTAGTAGTCTTGTGCAGCAGTTTTTACCTTCCAAGTGGGTCATCAAAGTTCTGTAGACTGCTAGGGAGATGGCATCCTCTGTACTACAGTTCATCCTGTATGCAAACTGCAATGTGTCCAGAGTCACTGGTATGCTTGAGGAAATGTGGTCTTTAACCAGCCTCTCAAAGCATTTCATCACTGTCGAGGTTAAAGCCACTGGTCAGTAGTCATTGTATTTATTTATTTATTGACATTTGTTAACCGGGTTAGTCCAGCTTGGCTTTTGGCCCATTTTCAGTAGTGACCCTAGGAGAAAAGCTCCAAAACAGACAGTTTACAAAATAAAAGTAACATTTACAGTAACATATGATAACAAATTGAGTTATACAATATCATAAAAATACAAAGCAAGGAATGCATGCACTTGTAGTTGTTTACTTAATTTAGCATTGTTGGTTGTGGTTTCTTGGGTAAGAGAATGATGGTCATCTTCTTGAAGCACTTTAGTACACTGACTAGTTGTAGAGAAGTATTGGAGATGTCCATGAGCACTGGTGCCATATCTTTCACATATTCCCATAGTACCCTACCCATGATGTTAACTGTGCCAGCTGCTTTCCTTGGGTTGACCCATTTCAAGGTTCTAATGACATCAGTTGTGTTCAGGCTCAGCGTTGCTTCATCCTTGTCAACAGGTAGTTTATTTGACACTGTTTTGTTATCTGCATCATACCAGCTGAAGAAGATTTTCAGTTTGTTCAAAAATTCAGTGCTGTCATTGCATGAGGCTGAAACAGGTTTGTAGTCAGTGATGGTTTGTATGCCCTTCTATAGTCATTTGGTATCCCTCTGGTTGCTAAAGTGGCCTTGGATCTTCCTGCCATAGGTTCTCTTTGCATCCTTAATACCTTTATTCAGTTTGGCTCTGGCAACCCTTAGAGCATCCATGTCATTTGGTCTGAATGCTACATTCCTAGCTTTTACGAGCTTGTACATCTGACAGGTTAGCCATGGCTTTTGGTTTGCCTGTATGGTGTTGCACTTGGTGGTTGTTACATCATCCACACATTTTGAGATGTAGTCCGTGACTGACTCTGTGTATGTATCCAGGTCAATGTGGTTGTCTATCATGGCTGCCATCTGAACACTGATCAGTTTGTGCACTCAAAGCAGTCTTATAGAGTTGAGAATGATCCCTCAGGCCATAGCCTTATTTGCTTTCTATTTGGTTTGATGGTTTTCCGTAGTGATTTGTATGCAGGGATCATCATGATGGCTAGGTGGTCAGAGCTACCTAGATGTGGATAAAGTTCTGGTTTATATGCTTGCTTAATCTTGGTATATACCTTATCCAGTGTGTTTTACCCCTCTTATGACAAAATTCACATGCTGGTGATAAGGGGTAATACCGTCTTTAATCTGGCCTGGTTAAAGTCCCCCTGCAAATAGTATTGCAAACTCTGGGTTGCTGTTTTGAACATCACTTATAGACTGACAGAGAGTAGAAAGTGCTTCGATGGTGTTTGCATTTTGTGGAATGTAGACTGCCGTATTACATACTCCATTGAACTCTCTAGGCAAGTAGAAAGGTTTGCATTTTAAGGACAGAAATTCAGTGTTCTCTGAGCAGAAAGATTTAGCCAAATCACAGTTACTACACTAGGTGCTATTTACATATATCACAGTCCCCCTCCTCGAGACTTCCCATAGCGTGCTTGAATTCTGTCTGCTCTGAATAATGTCATGCCCGCTACATTTACTATGCTTTCATTGATATTAGGATTAAGCCATGTTTCAGTAAACACAAATAGATTGTTGTTTATCACCTTGTTTTGTGAAGAAAGTTCCAGTCTTAAGTAATCCATTTTGCTTTCAAGTGAGCATATATTTGCCAGCAGAATGGAAGGCAGAGCAGGCCTGTGAGGGTTAAATTTTAATCTGGTGAAATTCCTGCTCTGGTGACTCTTTTTATTGATCTGCTGCATCTTTTCCTTTTTAAGTGTCTGCCAGGAGCTAGGAGCATTTGATTAGCCATATGTTTACATTCCTGTCCTTGATTCAGCAAAATACCCAGCTGTAGGAGTTCCTGTAGTATGTTAGGCCTTGAAGGCCTCTCCATTATCAGCTGATCAAACAAGCAGCATTGTGAGATTTTAGATCCTATTTCTAACAGTTCCACTGCATTGTAGCTTAATATAACTTTATTTCCTTCCTCTGTAACTGATTTTCCTGAAGCTTCTTATGAAAAAGAAGGCAAATAATGCCCTTTCTTGATGGGATCCAAAGCAGCTGCTGCCACACAAGATACCACCTTTTTTTCAGACAGCAGTTACAGGATCTACTAGATAAAGTGGGACAGCATGAGTTGGTGTTGATAAAGATTGGCCTGAATGCACATATTGGGGCAGACAGAACAGGATCTGAGGACTGCCTGGGTCCACATAGGTGGAGCAATAGGAATAAAGAAGGAGATCCCATTCTATCATTCTGTCTGGCAAATGCCTTTATGGTAGCCAACACATGGTTCAGCAAGACAGTCACAATACTGCATAAAAGAGTGGCCAACATGCAACTCAAGTAGACTTCCTTCTAGGAAGGAAAGATCACTGGGTAGAATCAGAGATGTCAAGGCATCCCCATTTAAAAAGTTGGTTCACAGCATAAACCACTGGTTGCCACAATCAGCTGCAAGCAATGGTCAGAAAAGGCTTTAAGGTCAACAGAGATTAGGCTGAATACATGGAAGCTGAATACAATGAAAGCACATGAGTTCAAGGATTTACTCTGGGCTCTAGCACATCAAGAAGAAAAGGAGATAGGTGGTGTGGAAGAAGAATGGTAGCGCCTCACACTACTGTGTGTGAGGACTACAGAACTTGGATGTGGCCGGACCAGGTATACAAATAAGGTACATAAGCAAAGCTGGTGGTGCAATGTGGAAATCCAAAAAGTTACCGGAAGAAAGAAGTGTAGGAAAAAGTGGCATTAGAAAAGACAAACCAGGTTAAAAAGAATATTGGCTGGATAAAAAAGAGGCTACGAGAGGAGTTACAATAGCAAAGAACAAGGGATCAGATGCACTCTTCCAGCTTCAAGAATGTGACTGAGTAGATGGTACAAAGCAACTCTATTGAGTAACAAGGCAAAGACAGAAAGATAAAGGAAATGGTCATATAACCTTTGTAAGGGATGCCAGCAACAAGCTACTCATAAGTCCACAGGACATCAGAGGCAGATAGGAGTACTTGTATGAGCATCTGAAGGAAGAAAACCTCACTGAAGCTATACTGTCCCAGATCAGAGCTGGATCCAGTACTATGTAACCAATGCAGTCACCTAATACCCATTCACTGGGAGAATGCCCGCTGGCTGAGGGAATAATTTATTTAATTTAAATAAATTGCACACACACACACACATGCACACACACACACACACACACACACACACACACACACACACACACACACACACACACACACACACACACACACACACACACATCTGTTGTGTCTTTGATATCTGTTTACGTCTTTGTCTTCCACACACTTGGAATTTTAAGACAGGAAGATGTTTAGATTGTGGGCCATGGATACAAGTTAGAGGTGTGTGTGCAAGTCTGCAAGCATGTGCAAAATTATAATACAAGAATCAATTTGGACTGGGACCACAGACAGACAACCAAGAGGTGTGTGTGTGTGTGTGTGTGTGTGTGTGTGTGTGTGTGTGTGTGTGTGTGTGTGTGTGTGTGTGTGTGTGTGTGTATGTAAGAGGTAGGTAGGACTGTGTGTGTGTGTGTGTGTGTGTGTGTGTGTAAGAGGTACGTAGCATAACTCTCAAATGTCCAGATTTTTGCCTGATATATTTGGTCTGTTCCTCATAAGATTTGTGATATTCTGCAAAATCATTGAAGACTGAAGTTACTAAACAATGACAAACATTTCAGTTTCAGACAATATCCTTTAGAAAAATGCATACTAACACAAATCCTGTTATCTAGCAACTATCTAAGTTAATGAGATGTGAAATCTGTCTCTATTTTTGGGCCTTCCCCCCATAATTTTAAGTTTTGTCCTGATTTCTTGCACTAAGAAGTTAAGGGAGATGGAAAGTAGGTGTGGGTTTGTGAAATGTCCTAGTTAGAGATAGCAGTTGGTTAGTTATTTGCTCTGGCTCAAAACCATAAATTTTAGTTACTCTCAAACAGAAAACAAAACGCTGATAATCCACACGCTGACAGTAAATTTCACCCAAAGGAATGCAGCTCAATCACAAAGTGCAAAAATGAAAGATTTAATATGAATAGGTTAGCGCTTTCACTCGTATCCAACGAGCTTCATCAGACCAAACAAGTGCATAGAATTACTAACGTTTAAATACACAAAATTGGCACCAAAAGCAACCAAAATTAAAGCAACCGCAGTGCACAATAAAAGTTATAAAATATATATTGTGAACTGCTCTACAAAAATGAGCTAAATCAATATACAAATATTTACAAACCTAGCTGCAAATAGCATATATTAAGTTAATTAAAAATTAATTAAGAATTTGATTAAAAATTCTTAGGGATGAGTAAATATATTGTAATATGTTAAAGTAAAAATAAAAGCTGCAGTTATCTATTTAACATCAAAACAGGTTTGACTGAAATAAAATCATTTATTCCAGGATATGTCGTGGCATCAGTTAATAGTTGCCACCAAAACAGTTACAGAAAACAATAGCCTAAATCCTCTATCCCAACTAACAAACTGCATTTTTCAAGGAATTTACAGGTGTTTTTTTCAAGGAATTGAGTTTCAGGTGCATTTTCAAGGAATTGAGTTTCATGTGCATTTTTCAAGGAATTCATTTTGAAGTGCATTTTCAAGGAATTGTGAGCTTCAAGGGAATAACAGTTTACTGGTCCTCATGCTAATTACAATGTGCAACCATATTGCTTAGAAAATGGTATCGCTACAGAGCTGCAGAGCTGCAAAGCATTGTTAGTAGCACAACAGGTAACATGCTTACCTTTAATGCAGAAGGTTGTGCGGTCTGTTCCCATCATATAGCTGGATTGCTGATACTGTGTTGTATTTTAAACAGTGGGGTGTTGCAGTCCTGAATATGTCCTCCTTTGGTTGAGATGCCAAGTAACTATGAACCTGTCATCAGTTTGTCATCCACTCCCTATTGCAATATTACTAGCTCACCATTTGTTTTTATGTACCATAGGCAATTTATACTTCAAGGACAGCAGGCACTGAATTTGCAGATGAAACACTGAAATAAAAAGTTGTTTGCTAGCAGCAAACTCTTCATTAGTTGCAGATCTCTTTAATGTGGAAGTATTCAGATGACTTTTACTTCTGTAGAGATTGTGCGTATTTACTGATATTGGTGGATTATAATGAAAGAAATTTGAGTGGCTTTTTATGGTTGAAATGCTCTGAACTGGGCGGTTTTCTCATTATTGATTCATACATTTTCTTTCATTGCTTATTGGAAAAATGCTCAAAACTATAAATGTAAAATGTGCTCTAACAAATGGCACTGTATCATACAAGGAATACAATTTAATACAATCAAGAAGGTGAATCAAAGAACTCTTGCATGTTTGCATGGTCCTAAAAATTAATGCAAGGGGCCTATGATTTAAAAGGTTAACTTTATCCACCACTGTACAGATACATTTTCTTTGAATGTAAGTTTCAATGCTGTTTCAATGAATGTGAGTTTCAAGGGCAGAGAAGTTTTAATGCTAAGTCTGTTTTCATTGTGAAGACTGCATTGCTTTGTTTAGCAGATATCTGTCAGTGTTTGTGGAATAAAATTTGAAATAAAAGTTTTAAATTAAATCCAAATAATTGTAATCACTGTAGAAGTAAAGCAGGAAACAGTATGCACACTGGGAGGTATGAACAGCGTTTATGGTAACTGGGGGAGAAATAGCTAAATAATAGGATACTGCAATGGGTGCGGGAGGGGCTTTGTATGAGGGAGCCACAATCCATTACCTTGCCTAGGGCTTCATTTGACCATGATCCATTTCTGCCCCAGATACGACTGACAATAAAAGAAGAGGAGGAGCTCACCATAGTAGAAGTAAGAACAGCGCTAAGGAAAAAGAGCAGCAGGCTCAGATGAGGTCATAGGTTCATAGGTCACACAAAATATAACATAGATGTTGGGTGAGATAGAAGAAAAATGGCTCCTGAAGGTACTCATAGCAGTATGGAGAGAAAGATGTCCCAGATGACTGGAGAATACGCATACTAGTGCCCGTGTACAAGAACAAAGGGGTATTCACAACTGTGGGCAGTACAGAGGTATCAAACGTCTGTCACACTGGATAGGGTGATTGATAAATGAATATGCAGAGTAGTACAAAGTAAGATGGGAGATTAACAGTTCAGATTCAGATCAGCATGCAGCAAAACTGAGCTGAAGTTTTCAGTAAAACAGATAGTTGAGAAGAAACTGGAGTCGAGGAAAGAGTCCATCTGGGTATTCTTAGACTTGGAGAAAGTGTATGACAAGGTCCCAAGAAAGCTGATTTTAGGCAGTCTTGTGGCGGTTTGAAGTCTGGAAACACTGATACAATTAGTGCAGGCTATGTACATGTATCCAGTGAATCAAGTCCAAATATGTTTGGTCACACAGAGTGGTTCTTGGTGGACGTGGCTGCCTATCAGCAAACAACTCTGGGCTCATTCCTGTTCATACTGGTAATGGATTACATTAGCAAACAGGTCGGAGACAGATCAACAAAGCTGCTGTATTAAAGCAATTTGGCATTACAAGCAGAATCTAAACAAGAACTTCAGTAAAGTATTAGGAATAGAAAGCAGTAGTGAAGGCACATGGGATGAAACTGAGTACAGATAAGACAGCTGTAATGACAATTACTGGGGGAAATCTGAAGAAGCTGAGAACTGAGATAGAAGGGAAAATAGTGGAACATGTTAACAGATTCAAGTATCTGGGAGGGGTGGATGAGGAGGACGAGGGAAGTCTGAATGAGGTGGTCAAATATGAGTAGCTTCAGCCAACTGATACAGAGTGTCAGTGGCAGCCTATAACAGAAGAATGCTAAAGAAGCTGAAAAGTAAGGTATACAAGACAGTGGTGTGACCAGTACTACTGTATAGCACAGAAACCGGGTCAGTAAAGGCATTGCAGTTGAGGAGGCTAGAGGTGATGAAATGAAGTAACAGAAATGGTGGTAGGATGCACACTGTGGGAGAGACAAAGAACTGAGGACATTAGAACAGAAGCCAAATTAAATCCAATTGCAGAAAAGTCAAAGTGATCAGATTACAGTGGTTCAGGCACATATGTATTTATACAAGACTTGGAGAGATGTGGATCTATGAGTAACTAGCTTTTCATCAAAAAAGAAAGGACCCCAGGGGTCACATCTGTGTCACTGCTAGACAGGGGCACAGTAAACTAATTCTCTTATATAAGGGGGCCTTCATTGTGTCACTACTTGACAGAGGCACAGTATTCTAAATCTAGTCTGTGCATTTTTGTGCATTTTTGTACCATTTCATGGGGTGGCGAAAGCCACATCACTATGGCTAGGCTTACAAATGCCCCAGGGCAGATAGCCTAGTACTAAACTATGAAACTATGAAACTAATTCTGCTTAAATATTTAAGTTGGACTTATACTGACCTGTGTGGTGGTACTTCTTTGTACTTTTCTGCTTTTTTGATATTTTAGCCAAAAAAGTTAACTGTTTGCATTTTGTAATTTGTTCTGAGATAATGCTTATTCTTGTAACTTAATTTGCAGCCATGGGAAGACTGTTTCCATATTATTCTGCATGTCTATTTCCACAGTTCAACTAATTGTAAAGGCTGTTCATAGGTTCATAGGTTCATAGGTAGGTACTAGGCTATTGGCACTAGCACCTGTATAAACCTAGCAAAAAAGGTACCCTGGCTTTTGCCACCCAAGAAAATTATTTTCCTGTACCCCTGCCAAGCAGAGCCACAGAAGTAATCCCTGGGGTGAATTTCCTATTTCCCATCCAATCATCAAGATTTTTCTTGAAGAGTGCTAATGAGGAGCTTTATTTGACATAGATAGGTAGTCTGTTCCAGAGAATGGGAAGTCTCTGGGACAGGACTCTATCCCTTCAGCATGTTCTGTTTATTGTGGTGACAAGGTGTAGGTCCCTAGAGCATGTAGTACAGAGGGATTGGGATTTCTTTAAGTGGAGCATGTCCAGCAGCTCTGGGTTTGACATAGCTTTGTATGTTAGGCAGAGATCATCTCTGAGTAGACGATATGCGACGGAGTAAAGCTGGAGTTTTTTGAGGTGGTCTGCGTAGGGCATCTGTTTGAGGCCAGTAATCTTCTTTGTGAGGTACTTCTGCGGTCTTTCCAGTTGTTGTAGATGTCTTGTGAGGTACATACAAAAAGGGGCATTGGACTCTATAATGGGTCCAATGAGTGATGAGTAGAGGGGAACAATGACCTCTTTTTTTCTGGATGAGAAACCTTGTGATGAGGTGTGCCATGTAGAAGGATTTCCTGACTACTGTGGTGATGTGATTATCAAAGGAGAGACTACTGTCCACCTGTGTCCCAAGGTCTCTTATCACACTTTCAGTGTTAAGTAGACTACTGCCTATGTGGTAGTTCATGGGTACAGAGTTTTTACCAAAGGGGATGACAATGCACTTTTTGGCATTGAGCTTGAGGCCATGGCTTTAACACCAGGAATCTGTCTCAGTGAGGCCCTTTTGTAGGATGCCCACATCGTTAGGAGTTTCGATTATGGATCCTAGTTTGCAGTCGTCTGTGAACTTCATTAGCCAAAGACCTTCTGTGTTAGCCTGTACTTCAGAGAAGTAGATACTAAACAGGAGAGGACCCAGGACTGAACCCTGTGGTACTCCACTTGTCACTGGTCTGAAGTCTCATTTGTAGTCTGCTACTTTCACAGTGTAGGTTCTGTCAGTGAGCCAGTTGGCAACCCATCTTGTGACATAGGGATTTATACCTAGTTTAGTGAGTTTTTCCAGAGTGGGGGATGGTGTCAAACACCTTGGTGAGATCTAGATAGGCTGTATGAACCAACTTACCCTCATCTATGGCTTTGGTGACTGCTTCAAAGACGTCTATCAGGTTTAGGAGACATGATCTTCCTTTTAAAAACCCGAAATGTGTGGGGTCCAGAGTTTGGAGATCTCCAGTGTCTTTGTTTATGACTTCCATGATGATACGTTCCATGGCCTTGCAGACCAGGCTCATCATGCTAATGGGGTGGTAGTTCCCAGGGTCTGTCATGGCTCCCCCTTTGTGGAGTGGGATAACCATCACCATGCACCATTCAATGGGCACAAAGCCTGAGGTGAGGCTATGACTGAACATGGTACTTAGGTGGGCTGCCAATTCATTCTGTAGTTCATGTAGAAGGCTGCCTGGGATGTTGTCAGGTCCCATGGATGCTGTGTTATTGGCTTTGGAGAGTGAGGTTTTTACCTGTGCAGCCACGATTACAGGAACTTTGCATTCTTCTGATATAGAGATGAGCCCTTTAGGGGGTGAGAGGGGGGTAAAGTTAGCACTGAACCTATCTGTCAGGATGTTGGCAATATCAGTTGGTTCAGTATATTTACTGCCATTGTGCTGTAACTCAGAGCAGAGCTGAGTGTTGCCATTGAGATTCTTGACATAGCTATAGAATACTTTGTAGTTGTCTTTAGAATCAGTGGCGATTTTGTTTTCATAACTAGCTTTGGAGGATTTTATGAGGGATCTCAGCTTCTTACTGAGGCTGACCAGGGAGTTCCTCCAATCATGGGATTTTACTCTTTTTTGCAACAGTTTCTTTCTTCTGTTGTAGAGTTTGTTTATGGCAGAAGACCACCAGATTAGCTTCCTTTTTTTGGCGGATAGCATCTTGTTTCTATTAGGGATAGCATGATCCATGCACTCGTTTAAGTGCTTATAAAGTGCATTTGTGTAGGATTCAGCAGTTGTACCTCTGTTGTCCATCTGCATGGGTGTTGTGAAGTTTTCCACATCTGTCTTAAGAAGCTTGACATTGGCTTTGGAGAAATTTTGTACGGTTGTTTTCCTAATGGAGTTTGGGGGTGGGATGTGGATGTCTAGGGTGATTAGCTTGTGGTCGGATCTGACCAATGAAGATTTGACCTCTGCTGTGCAACACCAATCACCCATATTGGTGATAACCAGGTCTATGATATTGCTGCCCCTGGTGGGGGTGTGGATAAGTTGATCCAAGGCATTGGAATTTATTAATTCCAGAAAACGTTGAGCAAAAGAGTTTTTACAAGAGTAGATTTCCAGTTAATGGTGATGTAGTTCAAATCACCCATTATTTGGGTGTTGGGTTGTACCCTAATATTTTCCATTGTATCAAGAAAAGAGGAGTGGGAATCCTGGGGCATGGTAGGGGGTCTGTAGCAAGCTACAATCTGGATTGTGGTCTTGCCCAGAGTTAGTTGAACTTGGATAATCTCGGATGCATTATGCTGAGCAACTAACCCGGAGGTGTTGATATCCTTAATGAATATGGACATGCCTCCGCCTTTAGTGTTTCGGTCTGGGTTAGGTGGCCTAAAGGTGTGGTATGAATTATAGCCTGGTAAAGCAGGGGTGCTCTCTGGAGCTTTGAACCAGGTCTCTGTCACTGCACAGATGTCAATGCTCTCCATTTTAAGGAGTGCCTCGACTGAATGTATTTTGAGGTTTAGACTTCTAGCATTGAGTAGCATAACCCTCAGATTTTGCTTATTTGTACCTGTTACAGTGGTGAATTTGTCGTTTGAACCTTACCTAAAAAGGGCACTATAGGGGTGGCAAGAGCCTTTGCAAGTATCCGGAATCCCAAGGGTGACAGGTGTAGGCCATCTCTGGCAAAGCATCATGGTCTGTCGATCATGTCATCCCAGACAGACAGATACTGGATTCCCTTAGAAAGACACCAGAAGCTTAGCCAATTGTTGAAGTCAATCATTTTGTCCTTGTACTGTGGTATCATTCTGGGTGATGGCAGGATGCTACTCAGGGCTAGCATCATACCTGCCTGGGCTTCAAGAACGGAGATCTCCTCCATGTCTCTTTTCATGTTGTCCATGGAGGTACGTCTTGGGTCATTCGCACCAACATGGACCATGACAGATTCATATTTGTACTTGTTTTGAAGTGACCTGAGTGCATACATTATGTGGCAGATCCTGGCACCCAACAGGCAGCTGACAGTAACTTTCTCCTTGTTTAGCCTGGTGAGTGGACCATCAGTGTGCCTGACTATAGAGTCACCTATGACTAGAGTGTTGGGTACGTTATACCTTATGGGCTGTAGTTGAGTGGCACACTGAGTTTGTGGGCTATATGTCATTTGGGTTGTGTTGGGGTGGAGGTTGCTTGCATTTCTGCTTTGGAGGTCTCAGTTGTTTGGGCAGATTTTTATTTTAATCCCTGCTGATCCTTAGTCTTGTTGTTTTATTCACAGATGTGCCAGAACTTTGAAATGCTGCCAGATTTCAGTGTTATATAATCATTTATTGCTGCATTATTTAAATAAACAATGTCATTGGTAAATTTCTGCATATTCTGGTTCCTCAAAAAGTAGCAGACGTACACTAGTGAGAGAATTGTTTTTCTGCTACAGTTTTTTCTACACTGCTTGTTGAAAGTTTTTCCTAACCCTCCCATTCTTTTGCTGTGGTAGTTTTATAAGACTGTGTTTCTGACCTCCATCCCTTATGGTAATTTGATTTCCAAAGTCCCTGCCTCCCATCTTTCATTGATATTGTCAATTGTATAAGGAATTTATGCAATATTCCCACCCATTACTTTCAATCCATTCATGACACTGAGAGCCCACCATGCAAACAAGTGTTGTTCTTAAGTAAACCTCCTTTACTACATACTATCTCCTGTTCATTTTCCTAAGAGCTTGGCAAAGCTTGTAATTCTAGCCTGCATTGCTTAAGTGTTTACTAGTTTCTAGTGTCATCTGTAGGATCATAGGAAGTTACTAGGCTAATTGCCTGGGGGCCCTTACAAGCCTAGCCATATTTACCCTTGTAACCAACATCAGCACCTATTGCCCCTGTCCAACAGGGACATAGGTGGAACTCCCGGGATGAATTTATGGTTACCCATCCAGTCATTCAGATTGCATTTGGAGAGGTCCAGTGTGCTGCTCTGTTTGACATGAAGTGGGACTATATTCCAAAGGTGTGGTAAGCTGTAGGAGACAAATCTGCCCTCCCAGCAGATTCTATTGATGTCACATACCAGGTTTAGGTCCTTAGAGTGAGTAACCCATGTGCCATTTGACTTCCAGATGTGCAGCATTTACAATAAAATAGGGTAAAAAATCACTGTATATGCAAGGTAGAGATCACTTCTGAGTAGTCTGTATGAAACAGAAAAAAGTGACTGTGATTTTAGTCAATCCACATAGGACAGCTGCTAAAGACCTTGACTTTTCCTTGTGAGGAACCTTTGTGGTCTCTCCAACTGCTGCAGGTGCTTTGAAAGGTACAAACCAAAATTGGTAGTGTACTCAATTATTGGCTTAAAGAGTGAAGAGTACAGGGTGATGATGTCTCCTTTTCTTGAAGCAATGCCCTTACATATGAGATGAGCCTAATAGAATGCCATTCATACCACTGTGAAAATATGGTGATCAAAGGCAAGGTTGCTGTCAACCTGAGTGCCCAGATCTCTAACCCCTGAGTGCATATTAAGGATATTACCATTGATGTGGTAATTTAGAGGAACACCACTCTTACCAAATGGGATGATAATACTTTTTTTGCATTGAGTTTGAGGCCATGACTTTGGCACTAATCATTTGTTTGTGTAAGACCTTCTTGAAGCATGTTGACATCATTCGGAGATTCTATGACTGCACCCAGTTTGCAGTCCCTTGGCTTTAGTTTTACAAAGGATAAATAGATTCCAAGCAGTAGAGGTCCCAGGACCATTCAATATGGAATGACACTAGTTATGGGTCTGCTGTTGGAAAGGGATTCCCCTATTTTGACTGTATGAGTTCTATCAGTGAGCAGATCACAACCCACCTTAATATATAAGGGTTGATATCTAGTGGGGAGAGTTTGTCAATGATGCCTGAGTGAGGAATAGTGTCAAATGCCTTGGCTAGGTAGGCTGTATGCACAGATTTTCCCTCATCCGGGGCCCTGGGGACTGTCTTGAAGAAGTCCACCAGATTTAACAGGCATGATCTCCCCTTGACAAATCCAAACTGGGTAGGATGTAGTGTTTGGAGATTACCTATATCTTTGCTGCTATGGTCTTTTCTAATTTCTCCAAATCTTTTGGGTTTCTAATACCATGATGGGAATGGACCTCATTCCTAAGTCAAAATACAATTAAAGTTCATGAAATTAGTATTGTTTCAATCTTTGATGTCAGCCAAAAGTCCTCTTTGCAGCACCCGCAATGGGCCCAGTAATGATTCCTTCTGCAATTCATACAGAGTTACAGGGATTGGTACACATATCTAAATATGACTGTAGATTCTTTTTTTTATGACCCATTGCTCCTACTATTGTTGGAATGGTCTGAGTATGTTTCTTCCACATTACTCTAATTTCTGCCTGTAGATAGTGCCTGGTATTTTATTACTTTTTGTCTCTCTGTATGCAAGACACTGTAGTCACTGGGTGTGGTGATTTCAATGATCAATGCTACTTTTGTCTTCTTTTCTTGGACCACTATATCTGGTTTTCTAGCATCTATCATTTGAACTGTTGATAATCTTTGATCCCATTTGATAAAAACTTCATAATTTTCCATGATGCTTTGTGGCTCATATTTCCAGTGTTTTTCAGCCACTTCAGTTTTATAATGCTTGCACAATCCCCAGTCCAACAGCTTTACCACATTAATATGCCTTTCAGTATACAGTCCTTCTGCTATTAGTGTGTCGCAACCAGCAACTAGGTGTGCAACTGTTTCCAATTCGGTTTTATAAAACCTATATTCGTCTGTTTCTCCCACATGTCCAATGGACTTTGTAAACCAGCATGTATGTAGCCCACTTTACTGGGCTGCCAATATTAGCCTTTTATCTCTTGGTTTGAATTTGCCTCTCCTTAACCATTCCTGCATTTTTTCTTGATCAACATGAGGTTCTTCCAGAAGATTTCTATACTTGCAAGTATATTTATGCTTTTTTCACATTTCTTGCCTTCTCATCTGGTCCTTCACCTTATAGTCTTTATTTTGTTTTTTGGCACATTCAGTTGTCTGATTTTTATATACTTTGACTGGCTTCCATTCCTGCTTGACCTCAATATACTTCTGCTAAATTAAGCAGAGGAGTCATCTTAGATTTATTCTCCTCATGTTTCAAAACTTTCACCACATTTGGATCTTGTGAGGTCAGTAGATATGTGTTGAGTCCCACAATTGCAGATCTATACATTTAATCAATTTCAAGGAGGCCCATCCCTCCTTCAGAATGGGGAAAATATAATCTTGGCATACATTGATTTTTATAGATCATTTGGTGAGCATAGAACATCCTTCCTGTTTTAATATCTAATCTATCCAACACCTTTTGGGGCAAGTCAATCACTCCAAAACTGTAAGTTAGGTGGAAGAGCAAATTGGTTTATAGCTTGGATCTTGTTCCTAGATGCCAAAGCTGTTCTCAGGATTAAGATAAGTCGTCTAAAGTATTCTTTACTAAGTTTTATCTGAATTTGTTCATGTTTTTTTGCTGATCCTTCATCTGTTCCGAAGTATTTGTGCACTCCCTCTTGCTCAAGTTCTTTTATATCACATTCTTGTCCCAAACTGATGTTTTCCTGGTGCTGCAGTTTTCCTGCTTTAAAGGTTGCTTTTACAGATTTGTCAAGACCAAATGACATTCTAATATCGTATGAAAAGGTTTTGACAACCTGCAGCTGTGCTTTCAGTTCCTCATCTGATGAGCTATACAGTTTTAAATCATCGACAAAGAGAAGATGAGAAGTCTTGAGACTGTTGTTATGAAGAATCCAAATTGTAGCCATGGCCTAAGCTGTTAAGAAAACAGCTTAATGGGTTAATAGCAAGGCAGAATAAAACAAGAAAAATATATCCATTAGTGCCAAAATAGAACCAAACTGCAATATAAGGCACTAGTAAGGACCACCAATACTGCTGTGTCACACAAAAACACTTTATTCCACATCAAAGGCTTAAAACCACATTAACATTCATCAGAAATTATGTTTTCGTCATGAAAATGACTTCTTCAGATAATGAACAAATGCAAATGAAACATCTTAAATACTCACTCTAATAAGGAATTAGCCAATCAAAAAACATTCTCAATAATTAAAATAACACAGACTTAAAAATCATTCAATGTAAAACGTCCACTGTGAACCATAAAAATATCTAGTTATAAAAAAAAAATCTAGTTATAAAAAATAATTATAAAAATTACACACAATACACAGTTCTCTATCCACTAGTGTTACTACAAGACATAATAAAAAAAATGTATAATCAATATATAAGTATTGTAAATATTTAACAAAGCTATACACATATATATATATATATATATATATATATATATATATATATATATATATATATATATATATATATATATATATATATATATGTGTGTGTGTG
Organism: Protopterus annectens; assembly: GCF_019279795.1. Taxonomy (NCBI): domain Eukaryota; kingdom Metazoa; phylum Chordata; order Ceratodontiformes; family Protopteridae; genus Protopterus; species Protopterus annectens. Next base: position 1,025,079,828 of record NC_056726.1, on the reverse strand, counting down.
TGTGTATATATATATATCTATATATATATATATATATATATATATATATATATATATATATATATATATATATATATATATATATATATATATATATATATATATATATATATATATATATATATATATATATATATATATATATATATAATATATATATATATATATATATATGTATATATATATATATATACACACACACACACACACACACACACACACACACACACACACACACATATATATATATATATATATATATATATATATATATACACACACACATATATATATATATATATATATATATATATATATATATATATATATATATATACATACATATATATATATATATATATATATACATATATATATATATATATATATATATATATATATATATATATATATATGGGTCTATATGACTTGGTCGACAGTTCATTTGATTGACACTCATTTGGTCGACAAGCAGATTTGCCCCCTTCCCCAATGTTGTGCAACCCTGGAGTTGATATATATAGTTAGGGGGGGTGTGTGGGGGGTGAAGCCCCCCACCTAAAATGCCTGTCGACCAAATGAACTGTCGACCAAATGAGTGTCAATCAAATGAACTGTCGACCAAGTCATATAGACCCATATATATATATATATATATATATATATATATATATGTGTGTGTGTGTGTGTCTGTGTGTGTGTGTGGGTCCCCTTCAAAACATCTAAAACCCATAACATCTAATTTCATAATACTGAGACCAGAACATCTAAAACCCAAAACATCTAAAACCCATAACATCTAATTTCATAACCTCTAACAGTAAAAATCACATGAAAATAGCATCCTTTCCACATATGATGACATATAATGACCAAACTACTAAATACACTTTTTGCTACATTTCTGCATGGGGGGGCTTGATACAGTGGGGTATGAAAATTAACTTTTTCCCACTGTAGAGCGATCTTGGAGTTGGTAAATTTAATTTACGGGGTGTGGGGGGGGGGCAGAGCCCCCAACATGGAGGTGCAGGGGGGCTTGCCCCCTGCAGAAACATAGTAACAAGTGTGTTTGGTAGTTTGGTGTCGTTATATGTGGAGGGGATGTTATTTTCTTGTGATTTGTAGTGTTAGATGTTATGAAATTAGATGTTATGGGTTATGTTATGGGTTTTAGATGTTTTGGGTTTTAGATGTTCTGGTATCAATGTTATGAAATTAGATGTTATGGGTTTTAGATGTTTCAAAGCAGACCCTTACACACACACACACATATATATATATATATATGGATCTACTACTATTCACTGAAATCACATTTCAACGAAAATCAAATTAGAGTGCACTTTTCACAGAAAGCTAATTTCACAGAAAACACAATTCACTGAAACACATTTCACTGAAAGTTGTAGATGGCCTTTACCCCACTGTAGTGCCACCCTGGAGTTAATATATATAGTAAGTGGAGGGTGTGGGGGGTACCGCCCTCACATGGGGGATGTGGGGGGCATAGCTCCTCACATATTTCATGTATATATTATTGTCATAGAACAGTAATATATTGCAATTACATGTATCCATGTATATAATTCAAAATATTTAAAATATGTAGGGGGGTGCCCCCCACACACTCCCTTACTATATATACTACCTCCAGGGTCGCACTACAGTGGGGAAAAGGCCATCTACAACTTTCGGTGAAATGTGTTTCAGTGAATTGTGTTTTCGGTGAAATGTGCTTTCGGTAAATAGTAGCAGATCCATATATATGTATATATATATATATATATATATATATATATATATATATATATATATATATATATATATATATATATATATAAATATGCGTGTGTATATATATATATATATATATATATATATATATATATATAAATATGTGTGTGTGTGTGTGTGTGTGTGTGGCTGTGTTCCGATGCATAGAAACATAGAATAAAAGTAGCACTTTGCCTCCACCTACTGGTTAAAGGGGATATCACAATTTGGCTGCGCTAATTTTTAGTTCTGAAGCTATAGAAACAGTTTCATTCATACCTGGCCATTTGATAGATTCCAGAACTATCTGCCAAAACAATTCTTTGTACTCAATATTGAGTTTACAAGGTTCCCCCTCATGTCTTTTGCCACTACTTCCAAAATATAAAAAAAAAAAAAAAAAAAAAAGATGCATTGTGGCAAGTGGTGCTGTGTCTATAAAAGGCATTACTATTATTGAGATTTCTGATTTCATATAGGTGTTCATAGATTCTTCTTCATAACTTTCTTTTTGTTTTTCCTACATAGAACCAAGTACACCCCTTGCATAGCACTAGGTATACAACACCACTATATATATATAAATGTTCATAGGTTCATAGATTAATACTAAGCTAACTGCCCTTGCAAGCCATTTTAAGCCTAGCCAATTATCCCTTGTCAGACTCAAACCCTGCACCTTGTGTCTGTAAGGCAAACACCTTAACCATTAGGTCACCCTCCCAACCCATATGGGCATTCAGAGCAGTGTCCACACTTATAAGTACCTTTCTTGTTATGTCCATAGGGGTAAACAGCTCCAGTTTTCTTTTCTGTGATATTCTTAATATTAAAAACTTTCCTAAAAGCACATTTTAAGGGGGTATCAAAAATATCCAAATCAGATATAGCAGCACATCTGTTCCATTCCCTTTCAGCAGTGTTCAAAATAACCCCCGCATCACCACTATAGTTAGTCACAAAGGCTTATTCAAATACTGTATAATAATAATAATTATTATTATTATTATTATTATTATTATTATTAGACCTACCAATACTGTTGTTATCCTGTCCCAGTATAGGTGCAAACCTGTCCTTTCTTTGCAAGGTGACTTCTGCTCTTATTTCCCTTAATAATAAAAATGGATTACCCCTTTCCATGAACATTTGTTCTAGCAGATCACATTCTACTAAGAAATCCTTTGAGGAGGACATCCTACATCAGAAATTACACCTTTACCAAACTTCTTTTTTGGCTATAAGGATGTGAACTGGTTGGTAAAAAAGCAGAAAAGAATTGGAATAGGTGTCTTTTCTAAATATCGTTGATTTACATTTCCCATTACTTTGTCATCTAGGTACTGTCTATATAGTTTCCAGCATTCAACATATCTAGAATTAAAGATGTATTTGTTTTTCCACACTGACAGATTAATATTGGCATAAGTGGGTGCACATTGTGCACCCATAGCCACTGTTTTGATTTGCTGGTAAAATTCACCCTCAAAATGAATAAAATTGTTGTTAAGAACTAAGTCAATGAGGGTTAAACATGTATGGAAATTTTTACTAGATAGACCCCCTGAATCAACCATGGCTTCTTCCAATGAAAGTAAATCTGTTTCATGGAGGATAGATGAAAAAAGGTCAACTATATCAATGGTGATAAATATCAACTCCTCATCATATGCATCAGATTTTATCTGCTTTAATAGATCCCAAGAATCCTTTAAACTGTCTACGCAGACCATGGATAAAGGCTTTAATTTTACATCTAAAAACCTGGCTAAAGGTGCAGTGACCGAGCCTTCAGCTGCCACTATAAGTCTCAAAGGTGGGTCAGCTGAGTTTTTGTGTATTCTGGGGGTTCCAATTATTGTGGGGATTCTAGGTCTTTCATTGTGTAAGAATTTAAACAAATTTAAATATATGACGCCCTCTAGTAATAAGTCATTAAGCACTAAAAAAATTAAAAAAATAATAATAAAAGGAAACTTTGGACATGTGAGTTTGAGCATGAGTAATTCACCCAGTCAATGTTAGGGTAGTTAAAGTCACCCAAAACCATGGTGTTTGGATGTATCTTAATAGACTCAAGTTGATCCAAATAAGCAGAGTGGGTGTCCTGATTAATGGAGGGGGTTCTGTAGCTGGCAATGACTTGAACAGATGTCCTAACAACAGTTAATTGCACCTGAAGTATCTCTAGGACATCATACTGTTTAACCAGTTGTCGGAGGAAGGGCACTGAGCAAACCTTGATCGATACATAACAATAAGTATCCTGTTTTTTGCTTATTTTTATGAGTTATTTATAGCGCTTTTATTGTCTGCTGCATAGTTTTCTAGCTATTTTCACTGTGTGTGAGGTATTTTTTTTTCTTTTTTTTATGGGTAATTTGTCAAATATTACATGAAATCAAAAAACGAAAATGATATATATACAATTGTAAAACTTATAAACTTTAAAATCATTATATAACTATATACATTGGTGTCTGTTAAGAAGAAAGCCATAAATAAGTTTAAGGTGTAACCTGAAGAATGATATATAAGTTCATATATCTTTATCCATTTTCTCAATTATGTAACAAGAATCTGGATTCTCAATTATTTCTAGTATTTTCATCCAAGAGTTCTATAAAGTTGTAAGTCTGGTAGTTCTGTTCTTCAGAGTAGATATTTCCATTTGACCAACTGTTCTAACTAAATTTTTAAATTCATTAAATGTAGGAAGAGTCTCACTTTTCCAGTGAATGGTGATGATTTTGCGAGCTGCTGCCATTAAAGTCCATAAGATTTGAAAATCTTTTTTTGGCACACAATCCAGAACAGGAGAGTTGAATAAAATCATAGATTTTGATAATTGATAATTATCATTAAAAACAGTCTGAAAAAAATTATTCCAATACAAAGTAAGACACGTACATTCATAAAAAATGTGTTGCCAGTCTGCTCTTATTTTAGTCTGACATCTCCAACATAGATCTTCACTTGTATACATCTTAGATAATTTATGTGGTGTATAATAACTTCTATTCAAATATCTCCAAGTGAATAACTGCAAGTTTATTGATAATGATGACTTCTTGGAAGATTTTAAGATAATCTTTTTTTCCTTTTCATTAGGAGGGGGGCTATTTATCTGTGTATAATAATTCCAGTAGGTGTCTATTTGGTATATTTTTGTTGTTTTAATTATTTTGTAAATGTTAGATAGATATCCAGCTCCTTGATAAGGTTGATTATTAATTATAATAATGTAATCAATAAATTTTGGGACAGTATGTCTAACTGTATCTTGCATTTTTCCAATTCTATTTATAAGATATTGTCTTAGATTTTGCAAAAGTAGCCATAAGTCATTATTTATATTATATTTTCTGGTTATCTTTTTCTTTAGTTAATATTTTCTCTTGTTCTACCAGCTGATGCCGGTAGCTTATTGAACCTATCTTGAGCATATTCATTTTCTGAATTTGGTATGTATCAAGGATAGTGGGTGTAAAGGCTATAGGAAAGATCAGAAAGAACCATGAATTAATATTTGGGACTTTGTTTATGAACAATTTAAATGTTGTTAGTGTGATGCTCATATATTTGGATGGCAGTTTATTATTTTTATTTTTATCTTCTAGATAATCTTTTAACATCCAAACAAAAGGAAATGGTATTATAGTTAAATGATCTGATATGTTATTATGACTAAGTTCAGTATAGACCTGTTCATGTAATTGTTTCCATATAGGTTTGTAGTGAGCATTTAACCATAAGGTTATATTTTTAACCACAGAGGACATAATATATATCTCAATATCAGGTAAATTAATTCCTCTGTCTTCCCAGTTTGGTAAATGTTTATTTAAAGCAATTTGGGGTTTGTTTGGGAACCATAAAAAAATAATATTCATTTATTATATCTCTGAGTGATATACTTGGGAGGTGGAAGTGAAAAGCTTTTAATTAGATATGTTACTTTAGGAAAAATAATTGATTTAATGAGGTAAAATCTGTCTCCCATTGTAAACATATATTTGTTCCAGGTAGATATCGCTTGCTCTATTTTATCTAGTGTTTTATTATAATTATATATGTGAGTCAGTTAAGTCTTCAAGTAGATCTATGCCTACATATACTATTTTATTATCCTCTGCTATTTAGTTGGAATATTTTTTGTTTATATGTTTCTTTTTAGTATTACATGACATAATTTTTGTTTTGTTTTCATTGAACTGTAAACCTGAAATAGTTTGAAAATTATTTATTTCTTTAAACAAACCTTGTAAAGATGCATTAGTGTCTGATAGGGCAAGAAGTATATCATCTGCAAACAACCGTAATTTAAGAGATAAAGTTTTGTTGATGCAGATGACTTTAATATTACTATTTGATCTTATCTGATTTGCAAATGATTCTATAAGTAATGCAAATAATAGTGGTGATAGGGGACAGCCTTGTTTAGTTCCTTTTTTGATTAGTATGGGACCAGATCTATATGAACCTAATTTAACGGATCACCTTTATATCCCCGAAATCGCGTTTCGCCGACACACTAATCACCGACACCAAAAGACCGACAACAAAAAACGCCGACAACGCAAAACACCGAAAACCATTACAGCAACACACTACACATAAACAACACAGTACACTACATAACATATGCACTATCCCTAACCCAAACCCTAACCCTAAGGTCCGACACTACCGCACACTTACCCTACCTGCACCCTAACCCTAACTCACTTACCCACCCGTTACCCCAAGATCCGACACTACCGCACACTCACCCTACCTGCACCCTAACCCTAACTCACTTAAACCACCCCTAAACCCACAGTCCCTCACTATCGCACACACACCCTACCTGCACCCTAACCCTAACTCACTTAAACCACCCCTAAACCCACAGTCCCTCACTATCGCACACTTACCTGTCCGCTCCCTAACACTAAATCCCTCACTCGATCGCACACTTACCGAGTCCATCGGTTTCTTACCTTGTCGGTCATCTGCGTTGTCGGTGTTTACGTCCCGTCGGATTCCGTGTTGGCGAAACGCGTTGTCGGGCATCTAAAGGTGACCCAATTTAACATATGCTATGGAGTCTTTATATAGTGACTGAATAAGGGTGATAAAAGATGTAGGAAAATTATATTCTTTTAGGACTAGTGAAAGGAAATTCCTGTTAACAGAATCAAATGATTTATTAATATCGAAGGATATTATATTTAAATCCAAGTTTGCATGTTTACTATAATCTATCAATGACAGAATTCTTTTAAGATTATCATATGTATTTCTTTCTTTGATAAATCCTGTCTGGTCATCATGTATTAGCATGGGAAGGAAGTGTTTAATTCTGTCAGCATATATTGCCATTAACATTTTATAATCCATGTTTAATAAGGATATTGGTCTATATGACAAACATTGTTTCTCATCTTTGTCTGATTTCATTATTGGTGATATCAATGAATATTTTCATGAAGGTGGTATAATTATATTTTGATTAACTATGGAGTATACTTTTAAGAGTAAAGATATAGCTTGAATAGGTATTACTTTATACATTTCTGATATTATATTATCAGGGCCAGGTACTTTATTTAATTTAAGCTTTTTAATCTGTGATTTTATTTCTGTCATAGTAATTGGTTTGCTTATAGTGTCAATTTGTTCCTGTGTTAATCTGGTAAGAATTTTGTTTTAAAGATAATTTTTTATATCTTTGTCGGGCTTTTCATGGATGTTTGAAAGGTTATCATAGTTGTATTGTAATCTAAAGGCTTCTAATATACTATTTAGGTCCATGACTTTTTTCTTTGTATTAGGGATATATAATTCTTTTATTTGCTTAGATTTTATTATTTTTTTGTTTTGTTCTATTAGCTAGTTGTCTCTGATGTGCTGGATTTGTTGAATAAGAATGTAATTTTATCTTTTCTAGGTTAATCATTGTCTTGTGATTTAAAATTTCTGCATATTTGTTGTTAATTTGTAGTAATTCTTGAATTAAATCTTTATTTCCTTCTTGAATTCCTAGTTTTAATTTATCGGCTTTCTTTTTTAATTCTAGCATGTCTTTATTCCATATTTTTCTTTTATTAATACACCAGGATAGTACTTTTCCATATATATATATGGTTCTACCTGAGTTAGTCAACAGCGCAGAAGACTGACGACGGAATCCGGAGCTCCAGAAGATCGGCAATGAAGAAGACCGACGTGAATCGCGGGTGCCAGAACATCGACAATGCAGAAGACCGACACGACGGATGACAACACCGACGCCGAGGATGCCAACATGGGAAAAGGCTGTGTGAGTATGCAGTAGTGACGGACGTTAGGGTGCGAGTCAGGTAAGTGTGGATATTGACGGTCTGTGGGGATAGGGGTGGGTTAAGTGAGTTAGGGTTAGGGAGCGATAGGGGTGGGTTAAGTGAGTTAGGGTTAGGGAGCGGGTTAGGTAAGTGTGCGGTAGGGATAGACTTTGGGATAGGGGCGGGTTAAGTGAGTTACGGTTAGGGAGCGGGTTAGGTAAGTGTGCGGTAGGGATAGACTTTGGGTTAGGGGCGGGTTAAGTGAGTTAGGGTTAGGGAGCCGGGTTAGGTACGTGCGATAGTGACGGACCTTAGGGTTAGGGTAAGGTTTAGTGTGGGTTTGTAAGGATTTTGGTGTGCTTGTGTTGTGTGTGTGGTTTGTGGAATGGGGATGTGTTTTGTTTTTTATTGTTGTTATTGTGGTGTGTGCAGTGTATGGGGTTTCGTGTTTGTGTACCGTCAGTTATTTCGTTGTCGGGTATGTGAGGTTTCGTGTTAATGGACTGTCGATTATGTGGTGTCGGTGATGTCGTTGTCGGTGTTGTGTGGTTTCGACTATGTCAGGTAGAACCATATATATATATATATATATATATATATATATATATATATATATATACATATATATGGGTCTACTTCATTTCACCTAACTTCCAATTCACTGACTCCCATTTGACTGAGACCAAATGACTGAAATTTAATTTCACTGACACTTCATTTCACTGACAGTTCATTTGACTGACAAGTATTATTAGCAAGAAAATGGAATATGCCCCCTTCCCCACTGTAGTGCGACCCTGGAGTTAGAATATATAGTTGGGGGGGTGTGGGGGGCACAGCCCCCCACAATGGGGGGTGTGGGGGTGAAGCCCCCCACTTACTTTTCTTTTACTAAGCAATATTATATCAAAACTTAATAATATCATATGAAATGAAGTGGAGGGCTGTGCCCCCCCCACACACCCCCAACTATATATTTTAACTCCAGGGTTGCACTACAGTGGGGAAGGGGGCATATTCCATTTTCTTGCTAATAATACTTGTCAGTCAAATGAACTGTCAGTGAAATGAAGTGTCAGTGAAATTAAATTTCAGTGAAATGGGGTCAGTGAAATGAAAGTCAGTGAATTGGAAGTTAGGTGAAATGAAGTAGACCCATATATATATATATATATATATATATATATATATATATATATATATATATATATATATATACTTTAAGGAGTCCCAGATATATATTTCTGAAATGTTCTCTGTGGTATTTAGTTCAAGGAAAGTTTTTATTTCACCTTCAAAAAATTATTTAAAGTCTGTTAATTTTGTAACATATGAAGGTATTCTTGTTATGGGAATATTATTTATATGCATAAGCTCCATTTCAAAAACCAGAGCATTATGATCTGATAATGGACAGTTTATTATTTTGACATTACTTATTTTTGTTACTAAATCATTGGATATGTATATCCTGTCAATTCTGGAACTAGTCTTATATCTATGTGAGTAAAAAGTATAAATTAATGAGTCCGGGTCGGCAAATTCATTTATATCTTTTATGGAGATTGCGTCTGTAAACTTCAAAAGTGTCTTTGATATAGGTAACTTTCTTCTTTTACTTTTTGAATCTGTATCTTTGTCATCTATTATACAGTTGCAGTCTCCTGCCATTATTAGACTACCTTTAGTTAAATGTAATATTTCTTCAGTATGATGTTTTACTGTTCCTACGTCAAGTCTTGGTATCCAATACAGGTTAACTAAAGTGCATATTTTCCTATTTAATTCTATATTTACTAAGCAAAACATACCAGATGTGTCTTGATAAGTGTTAATTATTCTAGGAGAAATAATTGTATTATGCATTAATATGGCTACTCCTCTCTTCTTTTGTTTGTATTGAGAACTTATTAATACTGTGTAGTTATTAATATTGACATTGTTTATATCTTTATCTAATAGATGTGTCTCCTGAAGAAATACTATTTGTGGATTGTGTAGATTTATGTATTTATACAGACTCCTCCTTTTGATATTATTATTTAATCCATTAACATTTATAGATAGATATTTAATGTGCTGGTTTATGTTTTATTTATATGACAGTTAATATACATATATTTAACTCTTGGTTTGCATTATATGTATAATTTACACTATTGTTTACATGGAAGATCTGCTTATCTTCTGTAGACACCAAAACAGTATAAGTAAACAATGAAACTTCTAATTTAACTAATTCTAATTGATTACACCTTTTCCTATCTCTATGAGGTAATATACCTCTTTGCATGAGTAACACAAGTACCCACACAAACCTTCTAAATCTGTGACTAGTGTTTAAACTAATCTCTCTTAACCACATAACTTAGTATGTCACTATTTACATATATTAATGAGTTAATATGATCAGCTAATAGACAATTATATGCAAATTTGTATGAAAGCAATAATATTTATACATCAATAACCTGCTTATACTTGTTAAATCTTACTTGCAGAGTTTCTTATAATCAGGGTTACAAAAACAATTTTCCAATTACGTTTAACAAAATTTGTTTCATCTTAGTACAGCAATTCACATATCAATCCAACATGACACATTTGTTTTAATTCACACTGCAAAGACTCCAATACCTTGTTAATTAGTTATTTTGGTTAAATTCTCATATTACTTATGTTCTTTTTAGATTGTAGTTTCATTATACTCACAATTTGTTTAGGGCAATTTTCCACCTCTAGAGTCTCTATCATGTAATATCTGTGCTATTAGAATATTATTTATTCTATAGTTATGTGAATATTTCCCATTTTCTTCCTTACTCTTTATGAAATAATTAGATTTATTTATTCTTTAACTTTTGAGAAAGTAGTTTTCCAAGTCATATTCCAGAACTCTTTACAAAAATTGTGCTGGCTTATATGATAATATATGTACATAAATATAAATATATATACATAAACTTATATATAATGGTCTTTACATATCTTAAGATTCAAAATACTGAAGTAAAACATAGTGGAGAGATAGGTTCCAGACCCACAGACTGGCTACACTCTGGAAAAGAACCCCAATGACTGGACGGGAGAGAGGAAAATCACCCCGGGGATCATAATGATCACCCCGGCAAACAGGTGTCCAGGTAAGCAAACAATATGGAAAGAAAGAGCCAGAGAACTGCTATGACTAGATTTATACAAGCCCCAGGGTCGATATTCTCATAGCAATCTATGAACCCACACAGCTATTCTAGTATTAGAAATTCTTAATATTAATGTATGTAACTATGTATAGAGTATTGCCTTTCTGTATATCTAACAATATTTAACTTTTTTCTAACAATAACTATGCATAGGTTGCTATTTCTGTTAGTATATGAAGAACCTATTAGAAAATTTGTTTGGTGTCTGTTTACTAAATCTAATCATATTTTATTTTATTTAGTTTAGGTGTGTTAAATGTTTAGTAATAATCAGTAAAACTAAAGGGTCGACATGTAGCTTTGTAATTCAGGTGCACTAGCACTTTAAATAGTGCTTATTTTGGGATTTACTTCCTTGTCCAGGAATGCTGCAATTATGTTTTATTCAAAGGACGTTATATGCAAGCATGAAGTGCTCGCAATGAGACATAAGACATTAGGGTGTTGTTTGCGTGTGTATTTAAGGCTACTATCTCGTGGACGGGGCGGGAAAAGTAGTGAAGATTTTTCTTGATTTTCAAGGCATCGCTCGTGGTAATATTTATTTTTGCATATATTTATCTATGTTATATGCAAGACATTCCTATGTTATATGTGAGACATACTACATGACACCTGCTAGTAAAACAAACAGCACCAAATGCTTTACTTCATATAAAAGATTCAATCTGACATTCTCATAGTGTAGAATAATTTACTGTAATAGCATGTAAGTGTTTAAACTCTTAACTAACTATAACCATCCAGCACAACTCAATTATCTTCTATATACACATTATTTTTCTTCTTCTAGTCGAAAAATTTTAAGATGTGCTTGTTTTGAGATTTACTTCCTTGCCTAATGATATTGCAATTACATATTATTTAAAGGGCATCATAGACAATCACAAAGTGGCTACAATGAAAATTACAACCTTTATATATTACTTGTATGCGTATTTGAGACTGCTGTCTCGTGAACTGAGCAGGAAAAGTAGTGAAGATTTTTCTTATCTTTCAAAGTATCGCTCGTGAAAATATTTTTCTACTGCATAGCTAAAACACAGTTCAAGGATCTTCAATAAACACAGCATTATTCCCCCTTCCAGTAAGGAAGCTTTGTATATATACGTTAAAAACACAGTAAGAATCCATGAGGTGTACCGGGATGCTACAACATCATAATCCATACAACCAGAAATGTGCGCACACCCAAGCTGTCTTTCTATCTCAGTAAAGCAAATCATTATGACAGCATTAATGGATTAAGTACTTTAACTATGCAACTCATTTAACATAAATATATAATTTTTCAAAGAATGCATTTGTCCCGCTCCCCTCCCTGCCCCGATCGGAAAACTTAGATTAGACATATTATATGAATGGTGCATTCAAAGATTTTACAACAAATTGCTAGTAGAGTTAAATATATGATGAGATGGTTATATCTGCTTGAACAAGATATCCATTTGCATATACCTTGAACATATTGCTATATACGTTTTGTTTGTTGATGACTAAATCAGAGACGTAGAGAAAGAAAAACATTGTTAACAAGTTTCAGATATGGATAGACCTTAATGATAATGTTAATTTACCCAGTTTATATTTATTCTAAATTTTAAGTGAGATAAAATAAATAGAATCTGTACCTGATATATAACTGTGATTAATGACTTGAAGATTTCCTGTTAGTTTTTGTGACATTGTTTAAAGTTTTGTGGTACATGTAACATATAAGTTATTTGTCCTTTAGTTTTTTTTTTTCTTCTGTTCAACAGTCTTCCAGTTGTTTACTTCTGCATTTCTTTTTGGTGTACTATTTGTCCAATCCATAGATTCTTCCTGTGTTAAAATGTTGTTTGTAGTGAGATATTTTATTGCTGATTCCATTGTTTCAAATATTTTTATCCCCACTGGAAGGAATATATGAAGTCTTGCTGGAAACAAAAGATTTTTATTATTGGCATGAATTCTTTTCTTTTGAAAACCACTTTTGTAGAGTAATCATTGTCAAATCTAATTAATGCATCATTATATTTAATGGGTGAGTTAGTACAAGCATTTTTGAGGATGAGTTCCTTGTCTTGTGTGGAGAAAAGTTTAACAATTATTGATCTTGGTTTGTTTTTGATTAAAGTTGCATTTCCTGAAGTTGACAATGACCTGTGTGCACATTCTTTTCCAAAAGAAAGGGCTTCCGGTAATTTTAATACATTTGGGATCCAGGTAGTAAGAAATTTTATTATATTATCCCCTTCCGCTTTTTCTGGCAGACCATATATTCAGATATTATTTCTTCTCATTCTGTTTTCCATGTCATCTATTTTCTCCAGAAGATGTGTATTTTGTTGCAGTAAAAATTCAGTTTGTTGTTCTTCTTGCAGGAGTCTGGAATCGATATAATTTAAGGACTGTTCTATGAGAGAAATTTGACCTTTCTGTTGTGTGAACATTTCCTGAAGCTGTTCAAGTTGTTGAGTACATTTTTCTTTAAAAGAATCCAATTTATTATCCATCTTATCTATTTTAGTTGTCAACTCCTGAATATTTAAAATAAGTGAATGTAAATCATTTTTGAATGTTGGATCCTGAAGAGGATTCCTGAGATGGCTCGTTCTGAGTAGCTGATGCTGCTGTTGATTTTCTAGTAATTAATTTGACAGGAATTTTCCAATGAAAGTTGATAAAAATTGTTCTGATGGCATCTCTGGGTATTAGAAAGTGGTTAGTAGCAAAGATATCTTCTTATTGTTGTTTTCTTCTCAAAATTCCTGTCTGAAATATTATTCAGGAAAGAGAGCTGTGAGAAAGTACTGCTACCAGGTCGCCATCTTGGCCATGCCCTATGTGTGAGGTATTAATTGGAAATTTTCTACATTCGTTAAGCACCTGTTTGGGTTTGTTTGCTCTGATTTCTTGCCAAGGAGTGTATCATATAACTTATTTGTTTGCAGTTAAAAGCATTCTCTAAAGTCTCCTTGCTCCTTTATATGTGATAAACTTTCATTTAAAGGCTCACTGCTGCTTTTTTGCTATGATAAACATTTCTGCAGTTTTTTTCTACCTAAAAAGTGTGGGTATTTGTAGCATTGTCCATATTCAGGCTTGTGTTTTGGGCCTAGCTGTTTGGTTGTAGAGGCTGTGTGTCTGAGCATGTTCCAGGCCATCTTAGTTTAGCTAAAGCCATTCTTGCATTTCAGTGAGAGGGGAGCATTTATGGTCATTGGCTGAGTGGGGTTACCTGGACTATGTCTTGGAGTAAGCACCTCATTGGTTCTTTCGAGATTTTTTAAAATTTGTTTCGGGTTTCAACTTTCTGTTACTTCTGAAGTTAACTTGTGAGTGTTTCTGCCATTTCACACTGAGCTAATTGGAGGAAGGGCACTAAGCAAACCTTGATCTGTGATAGATAACATTATGTATCCTGTTTGTTGCTAAATTTTATGAGTTATTTATAGCACTTTTATTGTCTGCTGCATACTTTTTCTTGCTAGTTTCACTGTGTGTGAAGTATTAACTGGAAATTTTCTACATTTGTTAATCACCTGTTTGGGTTTCTTTGTCTGATTTTTGTCTTCCACCCTCCCTCCCTATTGGTATCCTGTTCTTATACTTGGTGGCTTTGCACTTGCCCGACCCTACTGTAAATTTGATCTGGGGCACTCCTCCCACATTAGTGTCATTACCTCACTCTACCTAATACAGAGAGAACATTTGAGAAGGCCAACCCACTTACTTCTTAACCTTGAGTTATCTTCTTCTCTTCTTTACTCCATTTCCACTTTACAAAAATAAAAAAAAAAACTCTATAAGCTTGTTTCCTGACTTTCCTGTAAGTAGTCTAGTCCAGATACAGATTTGCTGTATCCAGGAATGTTTGTAAGCTTCTGAGACCCCGCCGCTTAGCAAGGGTTAAACTATTCCCAATGCCATAAAGTCTGCTCTTCAAAATTTCCCTTAAAACTAGATAGTTTTTTAGTTTTAGCACTCAAATCTGTTTCTTTGTTCAGAACTCATTGTAAGCACTAAATAAGCTACAAAGTACTACAGCACTCAACTTTCCCCACTTGTCTCTCTTCACCTAAGACTGGACTAGACAGTCAAGAGGAGAGGGTAAACACTTGCATCACACCACACTCATCACATAGTCCCTCAAAGCCTACACCACCAAAATGCACACACATAGAAACACAAAACACACACCTACATTTGCTGAGGCTCTCAATAAAAATATGCCCAAGCCACAGGGACCTCCAAAGCAGAAACGCAAGCAACCACCTCCCCCCACACAACCCAAATGACACATAGACCACAAGCTCAGTGTGCCACTCAACCACAGCCCATAAGGCATAACAACGTACCCAACACTCTAGTCATAGGTGACTTTATAGTCAGGCACAGTGATGTTCCACTCCCCAGGCTAAACAAGGAGAAAGTTACTGTCAGCTGCCTGTTGGGTGCCACAATCCAACACATGACACACTCACTCAGGTCAATCCACAACAAGTACAAATATGACACTGTTATTGTCCATGTTGGTGTGAATGACTTGAGACATACCTACCTGGACTACATGAAAAGAGACATGAAGGAGTTATCTGATCTTGTAGCCCAGTCAGGTATGACCCTAGCTCTGAGCAGCATCCTTCCGTCACCCAGAATGATACCACAGTACAAGGACAGAATAATTGACTTCAACAATTGCCTAAGCTACTGGTGTCATTCTAAGGGGATCCAGTGTCTGTCTGCCTGGGGATGACATGATCGACAGACCACCATGCTTTGCCAGAGATGGCCTGCACCTGTCACCCTTGGGATTCCTGATACTGGCTAAGGCTCTTGCCATCACTATAGTCCCTTTTTTAGGGAAGATTCAAATTACAAACTCAGCACCATAACAGGTACAAGCAAGCAAAATCTGAGGATAATGGTACTCAATGCTAGAAGTCTAAACCTCAAAATGTACTCAGTCGAGGCACTCCTTAAAATGGAGAACATCGACATCTGTACAGTGACAGAGACCTGGTTCAAGACTCTAGAGAGCAATCCTGCATTACCAGGCTATAAATCATACCATACCTTTCGGCCACCTAACCTGAACCGAAGCACTAAAGATAGAGGTGTGTTCATTTTCATTAAGGATATCCACACCTCCAGGCTAGTTGCTCAGCATAATGCATCCGAGATTATTCAAGTGTAACTAACTCTGGGCAAGACCGCAATCCAAACTGTAGCTTGCTACAGATCCCCCACCATGCCCCAAGATTCCTATTCTTCATTTCTTGATACACTGGAAAATATTAGAGTATAACCTAACACCCTAATAAAGGGTTATTTCAACTACCCAACCATTAACTGGGATAACTACTCATGTACCAACTCTTTTACTCAATGTTTTCTGGAATTCATAAATTCCAACGCCTTGGATCAACTTACCCACACCCTCACCAGGGGCAACAATATCCTAGACCTTGTCATTACCAACATGGGCAACCGGTGTTCCACACCAGAGGTCAATTCCTTGATAGTCAGATCTGACCACAAGCTAATCATCCTAGACATCCACATCCTGCCTCCACCCCCCCCCCATTACGGAAACCACTGTAAAAAATTCTCCAAAGCCAACTTCACACTTCTTAAGACAGAAGTGGCAAACTTCCTGATACCCCTGCAGATGGACAATAGAGGTACGACTGCAGAATCTTACACATATGCACTTTATAAGCACTTACACGAGTGCATGGATCGTGCAGTCCTTAACAGAACCAAGATGCTATCCTCCAAAAAAGGAGGCTAATCTGGTGGTCCCGTGCCATAAACAAACTCTACAACAGAAGAAAGAAACTGTTGCAAAAAATAGTAAAATCCCATGATTGGAGGAAGTCCCTGGTCAGCCTAAGTAAAAAGCTGAGATCCCTCGTAAAATCCTCCAAAGCTGGTTATGAAAACAAAATCACAACTGATTCTAAAGACAACCACAAAGCATTCTATAGTTATGTCAAGAATCTCAAAGGCAACACTCAGATCTGCTCTAAATTACAGCACAATGGCACTAAATATATAGAACCAACTGATATTGTCAACATCCTGGCAGATAGGTTCAGTGCTAACTTTACCCCCCTTTCACCCCCTAAAGGGCCCACCCATATACCAGAAGAATGCAAAGTTCCTGTAATCACATCTGTACAAGTAAAAACCACACTCTTCAAAGCCAAGACCACAGCATCCATGGGACATGACAACATCCCAGGCTGTGTTCTACATGAACTACAGAACGAATTGGCACCCCACTTAAATACCATGTTCAATCATAGCCTCACCTCAAGCTTTGTGCCTGATGAATGGCACACAGTGACAGTTATCCAACTCCACAAAGGGGGAGCCAGCACGGACCCCAGGAACTACTGCCCCATTAGCCTGATGAACATGGTCTGCAAGGCTATGGAAAGTATCATCATGGAACTTACAAACGATGACATTGGTAATCTCCAACTCTGGACCCCACCCAGTTTGGGTTTGTAAAAGGCAGATCATGTCTCCCAAACCTGATAGACTTCTTTGAAGCAGTCATCAAATCCATAGACGAGGGTATGGTGGTTCACGCAGCCTATCTTGATCTCGCCAAGGCTTTTGACACCATCTCTCACTCTGGAATTATAGATACTCACTTAACTAGGTATAAATCCCTATGTCACAAGATGGATTGCCAACTGGCTCACTGACAGAACTTACACTGTGAAAGTAGCAGACTCCAAATCTGACTTCAAACCAGTGACAAGTGGAGTACCTCAGGGTTCAGTCCTGGGTCCTCTCCTGTTTGGTATCTACTTCTCAGAAATACAGGTTAACACAGAAGGTCTTTGGCTAATGAAGTTTTCAGATGACTGCAAACTTGGAGCCATAATCAAAACTCCTAATGATATGGACATCCTACAAAACAGCCTAATTGAGACAGATGCCTGGTCTCAAAGCCATGGCCTCAAGCTCAGTGCCAAAAAGTGCATTGTCATCTCTTTTGGTAAAGACTCTGTACCCATGAACTACCGCATAGGCGGTAGTCTACTTAACACCGAAAGTGTGATAACAGACCTTGGGACACAGGTGGACAGTAGTCTCTCCTTTGATAATCACATCACCACAGTAGTGAGGAAATCCTTCTACATGGCACACCTCATCACAAAAGACTTTTCATCCAGGAAAAAAGAAGTTATTGTCCCGCTCTACTCATCATTCATTAGACGCATTATAGAGTACACCTCTTCTGGTATGTACCTCACAATACATCTACAACAACTAGAAAGGATGCAGAAATACCTGGTTATTTATATCAATATTGGTATCCTGTTCTTATACTTGGTTGCTTTGCAGTTGCCCACCCCTACTGTAAATTTGATCTGGGGCACTCCTCCCAGTTTTGTGTCATTGTCTTATTCTACCCAATACAGGGAGGACATTTGAGAAGGCCAACCCACTTAGTTCTTAACCTTGAGTTATCTGCTGTTCCTCCTTACTCCCTTTCCACTTTACAAAAAAAAAATCTAAGCTTGTTTCCTGCCTTTTCTGTAAGTAGTCCAGTCCAGATATAGATGTGCTGTATCCAGGACTGTTTGTAAGATTCTGAGCCCCTGCTGCTTAGCAAGGGTTAAACTATTCCAGGTGCCATAAAGTCTGCTCTTCAAATTTTCTCCTTAGAAATAGCTATTTTTTAGTTTTAGCACTCAAATCTGTTTCTTTGAGCTCAGCACTTGTTCAAAACTCATTGTAAGCATTAGATATGCTACAAATTACTACAGCACTCAACTTTCCTCACTTGTCTAGAGGAAAACAGGTTTTAGTACTTAATAAATAAGCACCTATCCAGGCATGTCTAAGGGTCAGCTCCCGGTGTTTTCTCCTTTCTACCTGTTGAATCTGGGCATCTTGGAGCAATGCAGCAATTGCCTCATGTACACAGACAACCCTCTCCTCCTATCACCCAACACTACAACCTGTGAGAGATGCACTTATATAGCCAAACTGGAAACAAAGCTCTTTTCACCCAAGACCAGATTAGACAGTCAAGAGGAGAGGATAAACACTTGCACCACACCACACTCATCACATAGTCCCTCAAAACCTACACCATCAAAACACACACATAGAAGCACAAAACACATGCCTACATTCATGGAGACTCTCAATAAAAATCTGGCCAAGCAACAGGGACCTCCAAAGCAGAAACGCAAGCAACCTCCACCCCCCCAACACAACCCAAATGACACATAGACCACAAGCTCAGTGTGCCACTCAACCACAGCCCATAAGGCATGACAATGTACCCAACACTGTAGTCATAGGTGACTCTATAGTCAGTCACACTGATGTTCCACTCACCATGCTAAACAAGTAGAAAGTTACTGTCAGCTGCCTCTCGGGTGCCAGGCTCCAGCATATAACGCACACACTCAGTTCACTCCAAAACATGTACAAATATGACTCTGTCATTGTCCATGTTGGTGTGTATGACCTGAGACATACCTCCCTGAAACATGAAGGAGCTGTCTAATCTTGTAGTCCAGTCAGGTATGACCCTAGCCCTGAGTAGCATCCTGCCATCACCCAGAAAGATACCACAGTACAAGGACAAAATGATTGACTTCAACAATTGCCTAAGCTACTGGTGTCATCTTAAGGGGATCCAGTATCTGTCTGCCTGGGATGACATGATCGACAGACCATAATGCTTTGCCAGAGATGGCCTGCACCTGTTGTCCTTGGGATTCCTGATACTGGCTAAGGCTCTTGCCACCCCTATAGTGCCTTTTTTAGGCAAGGTTCAAATGACAAACTCACCAATGTAACAGGTACAAGCAAGCAAAATCTGAGGGTAATGCTACTCAATGCCAAAAGTCTAAACATCAAAATGCACTCAGTCGAGGCACTCCTTAAAATGGAGAACACTGACATCTGTGCAGGGACAGAGACCTGGTTCAAGGTTCCAGAGAGCACCCCAGCATTACCAGGCTATAATTCATACCACACCTTTCGGCCACCTAACCTGGACTGAAACTCTAAAGGCGGAGGCGTGTCCATATTCATTAAGGATATCAACACCTCCAGGCTAGCTGCTCAGCATAATGCATCCAAGATTATCCAAGTGCAACTAACTCTGGGCAAGACCACAATCCAAATTGTAGCTTGCTACAGATCCCCCACCATGCCCCAGGATTCCCACTCCTCATTTCTTGATACACTGGAAAATATTAGGGTACAACCTAACACCCTAATAATGGGTGATTTCAACTTCCCCGCCATTAACTGGGAAAACTACTCATGTACCAACTCTTTTGCTCAACGTTTTCTGGAATTGATAAATTCCAGTGCCTTGGTTCAACTTATCCACACCCTCACCAGGGGCCGCAACATCCTAGACCTGCTCATTACCAACATGGGCAACCAGTGTTCCACACCAGAGGTCAAGTCCTTGTTGGTCAGATCTGACCACAAGCTAATCACCATAGACATCCACATACCACCCTCGCCCCCCAGCCCCCATTAGGGAAACTACTGTAATAAATTTCTCCAAAGCCAACTTCATGCTTCTTAAGACAGAAGTGGCAAACTTCACGACACCCATGCATATGGACAATAGAAGTACGACTGCTGAATCCTACACAAATGTACTTTATAAGCACTTACAGGAGTGCATGGATTGTGCAATCCCTAACAGAACCAAGATGCTATCCTCCAAAAAACGGAGGCCGATCTGGTGGTCCCCTGCCATAAACAAACTCTACAACAGAAGAAAGAAACTGTTGCAAAAAAGAGTAAAATCCCATGATTGGAGGAACACCCTGGTCAGCCTCAATAAAAAGCTGAGATCCCTCATAAATTTCACCAAAGCTAATTACGAAAACAAAATCGCCCCTGATTCTAAAGACAACCATAAAGCATTCTATAGCTATGTCAAGAATCTCAATGGCAGCACTCAGATCTGCTCTGAATTACTGCACAATGGCACTAAATATACAGAACCAACTGATATTGCCAAAATCCTGGCATATAGGTTCAGTGCTAACTTTACTCCCCTCTCACCCCGTAAATGGCCCATCTCTATACCAGAAGAATGCAAAGTTCCTGTAATCAATGATGCACAGGTAATAACCACACTCTCCAAAGCCAAGAACACAGCATCCATGGGACCTGACAACATCCCAGGCTGCATTCTACATGAACTACAAAACGAATTAGCACCTCACCTATGTATCATGTTCAATCATAGCCTCACCTCAGGCTTTCTGCCCACCGAATGGCGCACAGCGATGGTTATCCAACTTGACAAAGGGGGAACCACCACAGACCCTGGGAATTACGGCCTCATTAGCCCGATGAGCCTGGTCTGCAAGGCTATGAAAAGTATCATTATGGAACTTATAAACAGGTAGTCTTCAAACTCTGGACTCAGAGTGGGTTTGTAAAAAGCAGATCATGTCTCCAAAACCTGATAGACTTCTTTGAAGCGGTCACCAAAGCCATAGATGAGGGTAAGATGGTTCTCACAAAGGCTTTTGACACCATCCTCCACTCTGGAATTATAGATAAACTCACTAAACTAGGTATAAATCCCTATTTCACAATGTGGGCTGCCAACTGGATCAATGACAGAACCCACATTGTGAAAGTAGCAGACTCCAAATCTGACTTCAGACCAGTGACAAGTGGAGTACCACAGGGTTCAGTCCTAGGTCCTCTCCTGTTTGATATCTACTTCTCAGAAGTACAGGTTGACACAGAAGTTCTTTGGCAAACGAAGTTTGCAGATGACTGAAAACTAGGAGCTATAATCAAAATCCCTAACAATGTGGACATCCTACAAAAGAGCCTCAATGAAACAGATGCCTGGTGTCAAAGCTGTGGCCTCAAGCTCAATGCGAAAAAGTGTATTGTAATCTCTTTTGGTAAAAACTCTGTACCCATGAACTACCACATAGGCGGTAGTCTACTTAACACCAAAAGAGTGATAACAGACCTTGGGACACAGGTGGACAGTAGTCTCTTCTTTGATAATCACATCCCCATAGTAGTCAGGAAATCCTTCTACATGGCAAACCTCATCACAAAAGGTTTCTCATCCAGGAAAAAAAGGAAATTGGTACCCTATACTCGTCACAACAACTAGAAAGGCTGCAGAAATACATCACCTAGAGGATTACCGGCCTCAAACAGATGCCCTATGCAGACCATCTCAAAAAACTCTAGCCTACTCAGAGGCGATCTCTGCCTAACATACAAAGCTATGTCAAACCTAGAGCTGCTGGACATGTTCCATTTAAAGAAATCCCAATCCCTCCAAGCTACACACTCTAGGGATTTAAACTTGTCACCACAATAAACAGAACATGCTGGAGGGATAGATTCCTGTTCCAGAGACTTCCCATACTCTGGAACAAACTACCTATCTATATCTACAAAGCTCCTTATTAGCACTCCTCAAGAAAAAATCTTGATGATTGGATGGGAGATAAGAAATTCACCCTGGAGATCACTTCTGTGGCTCTTCTTGACAAGAGCTCAGGAAAATAATTTTCTTGGGTGGCGAAAGCCAGGGTACCTTTTTGGCTAGGCTTATATAGGCTCTAGGGTCAATAGCCTAGTACCTGCCTATGAACCTATGAACCTAGGTGTATTTTTCTTTGATGAATATTTATACATCACCTCCTTTAATTTTCTTGCCTTCTGTTTGTGGTCTGAATGTGTGGAAGGAGGTATAACCCAGTATGGCTGGGGTGCTCTCTAGAACCTTGAACCAGGTCTCTGTGACTGCACAAATGTCTGTGTCCTCCAGGATGATGACTGCTTCCAGTGAGTGCAGTTTCATGTTAAGACTATAATGTTCAGTAAAGAACATTTGCATATTTATTTTTCAATATGACACTTGTCATAGTGCAGTTATTTTTTCTGGCCCTTTAAAGAAAATCTGATTTTAATTAATAAATTAACCAACTACCAGTGAAACATGTTTTATTTTTTATTTAATGTCTGTTTAATGTTTCTGTGTTGGGGTACTTTTTATTCTGATGAAATCTCTCTTAAAAATGAAAGTACTGAATGTTTTTAGACTTTTTCTTTTAGGTTAATTCAATAAATTATTTAGAACCATTTCTGGACCCTCCATGGCATTGGATTTTATTTGGTTCAGTGCCTGAAAAACATCCCAACTAACATTCAAACCAAAGAATAAAAAGGTTACAGAGACAAGCATTTCAGTAAAAACTGCAACAAAACCTATCCACGCTTGAGTTTTCACGGTATGATACCTTGCATCTGCTGTAATGTAGGCCTGTGGAATATATTTAAGTGACCCCTTAAGGACATCAAGAATTTCAGGTACATGGTTTCTGAATGTCCATGACTTTTTAAGTTTTTAAGTCTTTATTTATTTCTTTTCCGGTCAATGATGCCAAACCCCACTATCTGTGGATATACATCTTACGACCTTTTTATTGACATCATCAGCACAGCATAAGTTGTTAGTTTGGATATACAACACAATCATTAAGGTACCTGACAAGGAACACACAGTGAAAATTATAGCTTGGCTGGGTTTTTCTTGCAGTTTTTACTGAATGGTTTGTGTGGTGACCTTTTCACTATTTGCTTTGGATTTAACCCATTATTTGAGATGCATGTTCAATATGAAAGGATAATGAATTTTCATGAAGCTTCACTTATAATACATGTGATGGCTATGCAGTTAACTCCAGCAAGGGATAAATGTACATATAAGGCAATTATATAATCAAACTTGACCATACTGATAATTCATTTCGGTGAAAAGTGAGACTATGGCAAACTTTGAATCATCAACTAAAAAACTACAACCAAGGTAGTATTTAGTAGTATTAGACAAGAAACCGTGAAAATATAAATGAAAATGTATATATAATAAAAAGCATCTAACCATATTTGTGGAATCACATGAAATGTCATGTTCTACTGCTGTACCACAGGACTGTTTAGAGAAATAACTTACATATACACATGTAGTAGTGTCACTATCATTAAGTAGTAGTGTCACTGTCATTAAGTAGTTGTGGTGTCACTATCATTAAGCAGTAGTGTCACTGACATTAAGTAATAGTGCACTGTCATTAAGTAGTAGTGCGTTGTCATTAAGTAGTGGCACTATCATTTACTAGTAGTAGTATCACTGACATTAAGTAGTAGTGTCACTGACATTGAGTAGTACACTGTCATTAAGTAGTGTCTATCACTAAGTAGTAGTGTCACTGACATTAAGTAGTTGTGTCATTATCATTAAGTAGTAGTGCACTGTCATTAAGCAGTGTTACTGTCATTAAGTAGTAGTGTCATTATCATTAAGTAGTAGTATCCCTCATTAAGTAGTAGTGTCACTATCATTAAGCATACTAAATGTAGTAGTGTCACTATCATTAAGTAGTAGTGTCACTGACATTAAGTAGTAGTGTCACTATCAAGTAGTAGTGCACTGTCATTAAGTAGTAATGTCACTGACATTAACTAGTAGTGTCACTATCATTAAGTAGTAGTGCACTGTCATTAAGTAGTAGTGTCACTTATATTAAGCAGTAGTGTCTTGTCATTAAGTAGTAGTGTCACTGACATTAAGTAGTAGCGTCACTAATGCACTGTCATTAAGTAGTAGTGTCACTGACATTAACTAGTAGTGTCACTATCATTAATTAGTAGTGCACTGTAATTAAATAGTGTCACTATCATTAAGTAGTAGTGACACTTTCATTAAGTAGTAGTGTCACTGACATTGAGTAGCAGTGTCACTGTCATTAAGTAGTAGTGTCACTGACATTAAGTAGTAGTTTCACTATCATTAAGTAGTAGTGCACTGCCATTAAATAGTGTCACTATCATTAAGTAGTGTTACTTTCATTAAGAAGTAGAATCACTGACATTGAGTAGCAGTGTCACTGTCATTAAGTAGTAGTTTCACTGACATTAAGAAGTGTCACTGACATTAAGTAGTAGTGCACTGTCATTAAGCAGTGTCACTATTATTAAGTAGTAGTTTCACTATCATTAAGTAGTAGTGTACTGTCATTAAGTAGAAGTGTCACTGACATTAAGTAGCAGTGCACTGTCATTCAGTAGTGTCACTATCATTAAGTAGTAGTGTCACTGACATTAAGTAGTAGTGCACTGTCATTAAGTAGTGTCACTATTATTAAGTAGTAGTGTCACTATCATTAAGTAATAGTGTACTGTCATTAAGTAGAAGTGTCACTGACATTAAGTAGCAGTGCACTGTCATTCAGTAGTGTCACTATCATTAAGTAGTAGTTTCACTGACATTAAGTAGTAGTGCACTGTCATTAAGTAGTGCCACTATTATTAAGTAGTAGTGTCACTATCATTAAGTAGTAGTGCACTGTCATTAAGTAGTGTCACTATTATTAAGTAGTAGTGTCACTCTCATTAAGCATGCTAAATGCACCCAGTTTAAGGTTTAAAGTAAGGGAGCAGTGAGTACAAATAATAGACCGTAAGACATAGATAATTAAATAAAATGGTAGTAAAGCATCAGAAAGAACAACAATAAAGCAGCGGACCCTAACTACTACCTGGCAAAAAAAGCATATACTAATCAAGTATGTGAACACAGTATTATACAGTAAATCAAAATGTAGCATTAAATCTGTACAGGGCATTGTGATTACCATTGACCTGCTAGCCTTAAGCAAGGAAAGCGAGACGATTTGAGTCATATGAAAAATGAAATAAGAACAGGACAGAACTAGGCACAGGTGAGTGAAAATGGAATTAATAAGTTAAGTAAGGAAGACAGGACAATGAGGAGATAGAAAGTCTGCAGAATGAGGTAGTGCCAAAACAAAGAAAAGTGGATGAGCTTTGATTACTCACCTCAGATCTTAAAAGGTCATGAAATTATGGGAAAAGGGCACAGTGAGGTCGAGTCATTATACACAAATTCATAGGAAGATAGATCACTTATCACAGGTTAAAAAAGTATTCTGATTGCATAATGCAACAGATTTAATTCAGAAGATAATAATTGGCTACGGATGGCATTGTAAAGCACAAACTATTTTGAAAGCAGCTCATAAGATATCAGTGCCTGTTTCTGTTTCTTTTGCGTATTTGAGCAAAGGCACAAAGAATCATAAATTACACAGA